>NC_081186.1:6920099-7190706 GCF_029867415.1 Vicia villosa
GCAAAATATGGTATTTTTGATGATTTTAATGTGCTACACTACACAAAAGTCATGAATTTTGTTAAATTTGCAATTTTGATATTTATGAAGATTTTCATGTGCTATACTACATAAAAGTCACGAAGTTCGTCAAATATGCAAATTTTAATATTTTGGAAGATTTTCGTGTGTACTACCTAAAAGTCACAAAGTTCGTTAAATTTGCAATTTTTGTATTTATGAAGATTTTCATGTGCCATACTACCTAAAAGTCACAAAGTTTGTTAAACTTGCTAAATTTGGGATTTTGGAAGATTTCCGTGTGCTATACAACATAAAAGTCACGAAATCGTTAAGTTTGCAATCTTTGATATTTATGAAGATTTTCCTGTGTTATACTAATTAATGCCACGAAGTTCGTTAAACTTGAAAAATATGGTATTTTGATGTGCTAAATTTGGGATTTTGGAAGATTTTCGTGTGCTATACAACATAAAAGTCACGAATTCCTTAAATTTGCAATCTTTGATATTTATGAAGATTTTCATGTGCTATATACTACATAAAAGTCATGAAGTTCGTCAAATATGCAAATTTTAATATTTTGGAAAATTTTCGTGTGCCCTACATAAAAGTCACAAATTTCGTTAAATTTGCAATTTTTGTATTTATGAAGATTTTAATGCGCTATACTACCTAAAAGTCACAAAGTTCGTTAAACTTGCTAAATTTGGGATTTTGGAAGATTTTCGTGTGCTATACAACATAAAAGTCACAAAATCGTTAAATTTGCAATCTTTGATATTTATGAAGATTTTCTTGTGTTATACTAATTAATGTCACGAAGTTCGTTAAACTTGCAAAATATGGTATTTTTGATGATTTTAATGTGCTACACTACACAAAAGTCATGAATTTTGTTAAATTTGCAATTTTGATATTTATGAAGATTTTCATGTGCTATACTACATAAAAGTCACGAAGTTCGTCAAATATGCAAATTTTAATATTTTGGAAGATTTTCGTGTGTACTACCTAAAAGTCACAAAGTTCGTTAAATTTGCAATTTTTGTATTTATGAAGATTTTCATGTGCCATACTACCTAAAAGTCACAAAGTTTGTTAAACTTGCTAAATTTGGGATTTTGGAAGATTTCCGTGTGCTATACAACATAAAAGTCACGAAATCGTTAAGTTTGCAATCTTTGATATTTATGAAGATTTTCCTGTGTTATACTAATTAATGCCACGAAGTTCGTTAAACTTGAAAAATATGGTATTTTGATGTGCTAAATTTGGGATTTTGGAAGATTTTCGTGTGCTATACAACATAAAAGTCACGAATTCCTTAAATTTGCAATCTTTGATATTTATGAAGATTTTCATGTGCTATATACTACATAAAAGTCATGAAGTTCGTCAAATATGCAAATTTTAATATTTTGGAAAATTTTCGTGTGCCCTACATAAAAGTCACAAATTTCGTTAAATTTGCAATTTTTGTATTTATGAAGATTTTAATGCGCTATACTACCTAAAAGTCACAAAGTTCGTTAAACTTGCTAAATTTGGGATTTTGGAAGATTTTCGTGTGCTATACAACATAAAAGTCACAAAATCGTTAAATTTGCAATCTTTGATATTTATGAAGATTTTCTTGTGTTATACTAATTAATGTCACGAAGTTCGTTAAACTTGCAAAATATGGTATTTTTGATGATTTTAATGTGCTACACTACACAAAAGTCATGAATTTTGTTAAATTTGCAATTTTGATATTTATGAAGATTTTCATGTGCTATACTACATAAAAGTCACGAAGTTCGTCAAATATGCAAATTTTAATATTTTGGAAGATTTTCGTGTGTACTACCTAAAAGTCACAAAGTTCGTTAAATTTGCAATTTTTGTATTTATGAAGATTTTCATGTGCCATACTACCTAAAAGTCACAAAGTTTGTTAAACTTGCTAAATTTGGGATTTTGGAAGATTTCCGTGTGCTATACAACATAAAAGTCACGAAATCGTTAAGTTTGCAATCTTTGATATTTATGAAGATTTTCCTGTGTTATACTAATTAATGCCACGAAGTTCGTTAAACTTGAAAAATATGGTATTTTGATGTGCTAAATTTGGGATTTTGGAAGATTTTCGTGTGCTATACAACATAAAAGTCACGAATTCCTTAAATTTGCAATCTTTGATATTTATGAAGATTTTCATGTGCTATATACTACATAAAAGTCATGAAGTTCGTCAAATATGCAAATTTTAATATTTTGGAAAATTTTCGTGTGCCCTACATAAAAGTCACAAATTTCGTTAAATTTGCAATTTTTGTATTTATGAAGATTTTAATGCGCTATACTACCTAAAAGTCACAAAGTTCGTTAAACTTGCTAAATTTGGGATTTTGGAAGATTTTCGTGTGCTATACAACATAAAAGTCACAAAATCGTTAAATTTGCAATCTTTGATATTTATGAAGATTTTCTTGTGTTATACTAATTAATGTCACGAAGTTCGTTAAACTTGCAAAATATGGTATTTTTGATGATTTTAATGTGCTACACTACACAAAAGTCATGAATTTTGTTAAATTTGCAATTTTGATATTTATGAAGATTTTCATGTGCTATACTACATAAAAGTCACGAAGTTCGTCAAATATGCAAATTTTAATATTTTGGAAGATTTTCGTGTGTACTACCTAAAAGTCACAAAGTTCGTTAAATTTGCAATTTTTGTATTTATGAAGATTTTCATGTGCCATACTACCTAAAAGTCACAAAGTTTGTTAAACTTGCTAAATTTGGGATTTTGGAAGATTTCCGTGTGCTATACAACATAAAAGTCACGAAATCGTTAAGTTTGCAATCTTTGATATTTATGAAGATTTTCCTGTGTTATACTAATTAATGCCACGAAGTTCGTTAAACTTGAAAAATATGGTATTTTGATGTGCTAAATTTGGGATTTTGGAAGATTTTCGTGTGCTATACAACATAAAAGTCACGAATTCCTTAAATTTGCAATCTTTGATATTTATGAAGATTTTCATGTGCTATATACTACATAAAAGTCATGAAGTTCGTCAAATATGCAAATTTTAATATTTTGGAAAATTTTCGTGTGCCCTACATAAAAGTCACAAATTTCGTTAAATTTGCAATTTTTGTATTTATGAAGATTTTAATGCGCTATACTACCTAAAAGTCACAAAGTTCGTTAAACTTGCTAAATTTGGGATTTTGGAAGATTTTCGTGTGCTATACAACATAAAAGTCACAAAATCGTTAAATTTGCAATCTTTGATATTTATGAAGATTTTCTTGTGTTATACTAATTAATGTCACGAAGTTCGTTAAACTTGCAAAATATGGTATTTTTGATGATTTTAATGTGCTACACTACACAAAAGTCATGAATTTTGTTAAATTTGCAATTTTGATATTTATGAAGATTTTCATGTGCTATACTACATAAAAGTCACGAAGTTCGTCAAATATGCAAATTTTAATATTTTGGAAGATTTTCGTGTGTACTACCTAAAAGTCACAAAGTTCGTTAAATTTGCAATTTTTGTATTTATGAAGATTTTCATGTGCCATACTACCTAAAAGTCACAAAGTTTGTTAAACTTGCTAAATTTGGGATTTTGGAAGATTTCCGTGTGCTATACAACATAAAAGTCACGAAATCGTTAAGTTTGCAATCTTTGATATTTATGAAGATTTTCCTGTGTTATACTAATTAATGCCACGAAGTTCGTTAAACTTGAAAAATATGGTATTTTGATGTGCTAAATTTGGGATTTTGGAAGATTTTCGTGTGCTATACAACATAAAAGTCACGAATTCCTTAAATTTGCAATCTTTGATATTTATGAAGATTTTCATGTGCTATATACTACATAAAAGTCATGAAGTTCGTCAAATATGCAAATTTTAATATTTTGGAAAATTTTCGTGTGCCCTACATAAAAGTCACAAATTTCGTTAAATTTGCAATTTTTGTATTTATGAAGATTTTAATGCGCTATACTACCTAAAAGTCACAAAGTTCGTTAAACTTGCTAAATTTGGGATTTTGGAAGATTTTCGTGTGCTATACAACATAAAAGTCACAAAATCGTTAAATTTGCAATCTTTGATATTTATGAAGATTTTCTTGTGTTATACTAATTAATGTCACGAAGTTCGTTAAACTTGCAAAATATGGTATTTTTGATGATTTTAATGTGCTACACTACACAAAAGTCATGAATTTTGTTAAATTTGCAATTTTGATATTTATGAAGATTTTCATGTGCTATACTACATAAAAGTCACGAAGTTCGTCAAATATGCAAATTTTAATATTTTGGAAGATTTTCGTGTGTACTACCTAAAAGTCACAAAGTTCGTTAAATTTGCAATTTTTGTATTTATGAAGATTTTCATGTGCCATACTACCTAAAAGTCACAAAGTTTGTTAAACTTGCTAAATTTGGGATTTTGGAAGATTTCCGTGTGCTATACAACATAAAAGTCACGAAATCGTTAAGTTTGCAATCTTTGATATTTATGAAGATTTTCCTGTGTTATACTAATTAATGCCACGAAGTTCGTTAAACTTGAAAAATATGGTATTTTGATGTGCTAAATTTGGGATTTTGGAAGATTTTCGTGTGCTATACAACATAAAAGTCACGAATTCCTTAAATTTGCAATCTTTGATATTTATGAAGATTTTCATGTGCTATATACTACATAAAAGTCATGAAGTTCGTCAAATATGCAAATTTTAATATTTTGGAAAATTTTCGTGTGCCCTACATAAAAGTCACAAATTTCGTTAAATTTGCAATTTTTGTATTTATGAAGATTTTAATGCGCTATACTACCTAAAAGTCACAAAGTTCGTTAAACTTGCTAAATTTGGGATTTTGGAAGATTTTCGTGTGCTATACAACATAAAAGTCACAAAATCGTTAAATTTGCAATCTTTGATATTTATGAAGATTTTCTTGTGTTATACTAATTAATGTCACGAAGTTCGTTAAACTTGCAAAATATGGTATTTTTGATGATTTTAATGTGCTACACTACACAAAAGTCATGAATTTTGTTAAATTTGCAATTTTGATATTTATGAAGATTTTCATGTGCTATACTACATAAAAGTCACGAAGTTCGTCAAATATGCAAATTTTAATATTTTGGAAGATTTTCGTGTGTACTACCTAAAAGTCACAAAGTTCGTTAAATTTGCAATTTTTGTATTTATGAAGATTTTCATGTGCCATACTACCTAAAAGTCACAAAGTTTGTTAAACTTGCTAAATTTGGGATTTTGGAAGATTTCCGTGTGCTATACAACATAAAAGTCACGAAATCGTTAAGTTTGCAATCTTTGATATTTATGAAGATTTTCCTGTGTTATACTAATTAATGCCACGAAGTTCGTTAAACTTGAAAAATATGGTATTTTGATGTGCTAAATTTGGGATTTTGGAAGATTTTCGTGTGCTATACAACATAAAAGTCACGAATTCCTTAAATTTGCAATCTTTGATATTTATGAAGATTTTCATGTGCTATATACTACATAAAAGTCATGAAGTTCGTCAAATATGCAAATTTTAATATTTTGGAAAATTTTCGTGTGCCCTACATAAAAGTCACAAATTTCGTTAAATTTGCAATTTTTGTATTTATGAAGATTTTAATGCGCTATACTACCTAAAAGTCACAAAGTTCGTTAAACTTGCTAAATTTGGGATTTTGGAAGATTTTCGTGTGCTATACAACATAAAAGTCACAAAATCGTTAAATTTGCAATCTTTGATATTTATGAAGATTTTCTTGTGTTATACTAATTAATGTCACGAAGTTCGTTAAACTTGCAAAATATGGTATTTTTGATGATTTTAATGTGCTACACTACACAAAAGTCATGAATTTTGTTAAATTTGCAATTTTGATATTTATGAAGATTTTCATGTGCTATACTACATAAAAGTCACGAAGTTCGTCAAATATGCAAATTTTAATATTTTGGAAGATTTTCGTGTGTACTACCTAAAAGTCACAAAGTTCGTTAAATTTGCAATTTTTGTATTTATGAAGATTTTCATGTGCCATACTACCTAAAAGTCACAAAGTTTGTTAAACTTGCTAAATTTGGGATTTTGGAAGATTTCCGTGTGCTATACAACATAAAAGTCACGAAATCGTTAAGTTTGCAATCTTTGATATTTATGAAGATTTTCCTGTGTTATACTAATTAATGCCACGAAGTTCGTTAAACTTGAAAAATATGGTATTTTGATGTGCTAAATTTGGGATTTTGGAAGATTTTCGTGTGCTATACAACATAAAAGTCACGAATTCCTTAAATTTGCAATCTTTGATATTTATGAAGATTTTCATGTGCTATATACTACATAAAAGTCATGAAGTTCGTCAAATATGCAAATTTTAATATTTTGGAAAATTTTCGTGTGCCCTACATAAAAGTCACAAATTTCGTTAAATTTGCAATTTTTGTATTTATGAAGATTTTAATGCGCTATACTACCTAAAAGTCACAAAGTTCGTTAAACTTGCTAAATTTGGGATTTTGGAAGATTTTCGTGTGCTATACAACATAAAAGTCACAAAATCGTTAAATTTGCAATCTTTGATATTTATGAAGATTTTCTTGTGTTATACTAATTAATGTCACGAAGTTCGTTAAACTTGCAAAATATGGTATTTTTGATGATTTTAATGTGCTACACTACACAAAAGTCATGAATTTTGTTAAATTTGCAATTTTGATATTTATGAAGATTTTCATGTGCTATACTACATAAAAGTCACGAAGTTCGTCAAATATGCAAATTTTAATATTTTGGAAGATTTTCGTGTGTACTACCTAAAAGTCACAAAGTTCGTTAAATTTGCAATTTTTGTATTTATGAAGATTTTCATGTGCCATACTACCTAAAAGTCACAAAGTTTGTTAAACTTGCTAAATTTGGGATTTTGGAAGATTTCCGTGTGCTATACAACATAAAAGTCACGAAATCGTTAAGTTTGCAATCTTTGATATTTATGAAGATTTTCCTGTGTTATACTAATTAATGCCACGAAGTTCGTTAAACTTGAAAAATATGGTATTTTGATGTGCTAAATTTGGGATTTTGGAAGATTTTCGTGTGCTATACAACATAAAAGTCACGAATTCCTTAAATTTGCAATCTTTGATATTTATGAAGATTTTCATGTGCTATATACTACATAAAAGTCATGAAGTTCGTCAAATATGCAAATTTTAATATTTTGGAAAATTTTCGTGTGCCCTACATAAAAGTCACAAATTTCGTTAAATTTGCAATTTTTGTATTTATGAAGATTTTAATGCGCTATACTACCTAAAAGTCACAAAGTTCGTTAAACTTGCTAAATTTGGGATTTTGGAAGATTTTCGTGTGCTATACAACATAAAAGTCACAAAATCGTTAAATTTGCAATCTTTGATATTTATGAAGATTTTCTTGTGTTATACTAATTAATGTCACGAAGTTCGTTAAACTTGCAAAATATGGTATTTTTGATGATTTTAATGTGCTACACTACACAAAAGTCATGAATTTTGTTAAATTTGCAATTTTGATATTTATGAAGATTTTCATGTGCTATACTACATAAAAGTCACGAAGTTCGTCAAATATGCAAATTTTAATATTTTGGAAGATTTTCGTGTGTACTACCTAAAAGTCACAAAGTTCGTTAAATTTGCAATTTTTGTATTTATGAAGATTTTCATGTGCCATACTACCTAAAAGTCACAAAGTTTGTTAAACTTGCTAAATTTGGGATTTTGGAAGATTTCCGTGTGCTATACAACATAAAAGTCACGAAATCGTTAAGTTTGCAATCTTTGATATTTATGAAGATTTTCCTGTGTTATACTAATTAATGCCACGAAGTTCGTTAAACTTGAAAAATATGGTATTTTGATGTGCTAAATTTGGGATTTTGGAAGATTTTCGTGTGCTATACAACATAAAAGTCACGAATTCCTTAAATTTGCAATCTTTGATATTTATGAAGATTTTCATGTGCTATATACTACATAAAAGTCATGAAGTTCGTCAAATATGCAAATTTTAATATTTTGGAAAATTTTCGTGTGCCCTACATAAAAGTCACAAATTTCGTTAAATTTGCAATTTTTGTATTTATGAAGATTTTAATGCGCTATACTACCTAAAAGTCACAAAGTTCGTTAAACTTGCTAAATTTGGGATTTTGGAAGATTTTCGTGTGCTATACAACATAAAAGTCACAAAATCGTTAAATTTGCAATCTTTGATATTTATGAAGATTTTCTTGTGTTATACTAATTAATGTCACGAAGTTCGTTAAACTTGCAAAATATGGTATTTTTGATGATTTTAATGTGCTACACTACACAAAAGTCATGAATTTTGTTAAATTTGCAATTTTGATATTTATGAAGATTTTCATGTGCTATACTACATAAAAGTCACGAAGTTCGTCAAATATGCAAATTTTAATATTTTGGAAGATTTTCGTGTGTACTACCTAAAAGTCACAAAGTTCGTTAAATTTGCAATTTTTGTATTTATGAAGATTTTCATGTGCCATACTACCTAAAAGTCACAAAGTTTGTTAAACTTGCTAAATTTGGGATTTTGGAAGATTTCCGTGTGCTATACAACATAAAAGTCACGAAATCGTTAAGTTTGCAATCTTTGATATTTATGAAGATTTTCCTGTGTTATACTAATTAATGCCACGAAGTTCGTTAAACTTGAAAAATATGGTATTTTGATGTGCTAAATTTGGGATTTTGGAAGATTTTCGTGTGCTATACAACATAAAAGTCACGAATTCCTTAAATTTGCAATCTTTGATATTTATGAAGATTTTCATGTGCTATATACTACATAAAAGTCATGAAGTTCGTCAAATATGCAAATTTTAATATTTTGGAAAATTTTCGTGTGCCCTACATAAAAGTCACAAATTTCGTTAAATTTGCAATTTTTGTATTTATGAAGATTTTAATGCGCTATACTACCTAAAAGTCACAAAGTTCGTTAAACTTGCTAAATTTGGGATTTTGGAAGATTTTCGTGTGCTATACAACATAAAAGTCACAAAATCGTTAAATTTGCAATCTTTGATATTTATGAAGATTTTCTTGTGTTATACTAATTAATGTCACGAAGTTCGTTAAACTTGCAAAATATGGTATTTTTGATGATTTTAATGTGCTACACTACACAAAAGTCATGAATTTTGTTAAATTTGCAATTTTGATATTTATGAAGATTTTCATGTGCTATACTACATAAAAGTCACGAAGTTCGTCAAATATGCAAATTTTAATATTTTGGAAGATTTTCGTGTGTACTACCTAAAAGTCACAAAGTTCGTTAAATTTGCAATTTTTGTATTTATGAAGATTTTCATGTGCCATACTACCTAAAAGTCACAAAGTTTGTTAAACTTGCTAAATTTGGGATTTTGGAAGATTTCCGTGTGCTATACAACATAAAAGTCACGAAATCGTTAAGTTTGCAATCTTTGATATTTATGAAGATTTTCCTGTGTTATACTAATTAATGCCACGAAGTTCGTTAAACTTGAAAAATATGGTATTTTGATGTGCTAAATTTGGGATTTTGGAAGATTTTCGTGTGCTATACAACATAAAAGTCACGAATTCCTTAAATTTGCAATCTTTGATATTTATGAAGATTTTCATGTGCTATATACTACATAAAAGTCATGAAGTTCGTCAAATATGCAAATTTTAATATTTTGGAAAATTTTCGTGTGCCCTACATAAAAGTCACAAATTTCGTTAAATTTGCAATTTTTGTATTTATGAAGATTTTAATGCGCTATACTACCTAAAAGTCACAAAGTTCGTTAAACTTGCTAAATTTGGGATTTTGGAAGATTTTCGTGTGCTATACAACATAAAAGTCACAAAATCGTTAAATTTGCAATCTTTGATATTTATGAAGATTTTCTTGTGTTATACTAATTAATGTCACGAAGTTCGTTAAACTTGCAAAATATGGTATTTTTGATGATTTTAATGTGCTACACTACACAAAAGTCATGAATTTTGTTAAATTTGCAATTTTGATATTTATGAAGATTTTCATGTGCTATACTACATAAAAGTCACGAAGTTCGTCAAATATGCAAATTTTAATATTTTGGAAGATTTTCGTGTGTACTACCTAAAAGTCACAAAGTTCGTTAAATTTGCAATTTTTGTATTTATGAAGATTTTCATGTGCCATACTACCTAAAAGTCACAAAGTTTGTTAAACTTGCTAAATTTGGGATTTTGGAAGATTTCCGTGTGCTATACAACATAAAAGTCACGAAATCGTTAAGTTTGCAATCTTTGATATTTATGAAGATTTTCCTGTGTTATACTAATTAATGCCACGAAGTTCGTTAAACTTGAAAAATATGGTATTTTGATGTGCTAAATTTGGGATTTTGGAAGATTTTCGTGTGCTATACAACATAAAAGTCACGAATTCCTTAAATTTGCAATCTTTGATATTTATGAAGATTTTCATGTGCTATATACTACATAAAAGTCATGAAGTTCGTCAAATATGCAAATTTTAATATTTTGGAAAATTTTCGTGTGCCCTACATAAAAGTCACAAATTTCGTTAAATTTGCAATTTTTGTATTTATGAAGATTTTAATGCGCTATACTACCTAAAAGTCACAAAGTTCGTTAAACTTGCTAAATTTGGGATTTTGGAAGATTTTCGTGTGCTATACAACATAAAAGTCACAAAATCGTTAAATTTGCAATCTTTGATATTTATGAAGATTTTCTTGTGTTATACTAATTAATGTCACGAAGTTCGTTAAACTTGCAAAATATGGTATTTTTGATGATTTTAATGTGCTACACTACACAAAAGTCATGAATTTTGTTAAATTTGCAATTTTGATATTTATGAAGATTTTCATGTGCTATACTACATAAAAGTCACGAAGTTCGTCAAATATGCAAATTTTAATATTTTGGAAGATTTTCGTGTGTACTACCTAAAAGTCACAAAGTTCGTTAAATTTGCAATTTTTGTATTTATGAAGATTTTCATGTGCTATACTACCTAAAAGTCACAAAGTTTGTTAAACTTGCTAAATTTGGGATTTTGGAAGATTTCCGTGTGCTATACAACATAAAAGTCACGAAATCGTTAAGTTTGCAATCTTTGATATTTATGAAGATTTTCCTGTGTTATACTAATTAATGCCACGAAGTTCGTTAAACTTGAAAAATATGGTATTTTGATGTGCTAAATTTGGGATTTTGGAAGATTTTCGTGTGCTATACAACATAAAAGTCACGAATTCCTTAAATTTGCAATCTTTGATATTTATGAAGATTTTCATGTGCTATATACTACATAAAAGTCATGAAGTTCGTCAAATATGCAAATTTTAATATTTTGGAAAATTTTCGTGTGCCCTACATAAAAGTCACAAATTTCGTTAAATTTGCAATTTTTGTATTTATGAAGATTTTAATGCGCTATACTACCTAAAAGTCACAAAGTTCGTTAAACTTGCTAAATTTGGGATTTTGGAAGATTTTCGTGTGCTATACAACATAAAAGTCACAAAATCGTTAAATTTGCAATCTTTGATATTTATGAAGATTTTCTTGTGTTATACTAATTAATGTCACGAAGTTCGTTAAACTTGCAAAATATGGTATTTTTGATGATTTTAATGTGCTACACTACACAAAAGTCATGAATTTTGTTAAATTTGCAATTTTGATATTTATGAAGATTTTCATGTGCTATACTACATAAAAGTCACGAAGTTCGTCAAATATGCAAATTTTAATATTTTGGAAGATTTTCGTGTGTACTACCTAAAAGTCACAAAGTTCGTTAAATTTGCAATTTTTGTATTTATGAAGATTTTCATGTGCCATACTACCTAAAAGTCACAAAGTTTGTTAAACTTGCTAAATTTGGGATTTTGGAAGATTTCCGTGTGCTATACAACATAAAAGTCACGAAATCGTTAAGTTTGCAATCTTTGATATTTATGAAGATTTTCCTGTGTTATACTAATTAATGCCACGAAGTTCGTTAAACTTGAAAAATATGGTATTTTGATGTGCTAAATTTGGGATTTTGGAAGATTTTCGTGTGCTATACAACATAAAAGTCACGAATTCCTTAAATTTGCAATCTTTGATATTTATGAAGATTTTCATGTGCTATATACTACATAAAAGTCATGAAGTTCGTCAAATATGCAAATTTTAATATTTTGGAAAATTTTCGTGTGCCCTACATAAAAGTCACAAATTTCGTTAAATTTGCAATTTTTGTATTTATGAAGATTTTAATGCGCTATACTACCTAAAAGTCACAAAGTTCGTTAAACTTGCTAAATTTGGGATTTTGGAAGATTTTCGTGTGCTATACAACATAAAAGTCACAAAATCGTTAAATTTGCAATCTTTGATATTTATGAAGATTTTCTTGTGTTATACTAATTAATGTCACGAAGTTCGTTAAACTTGCAAAATATGGTATTTTTGATGATTTTAATGTGCTACACTACACAAAAGTCATGAATTTTGTTAAATTTGCAATTTTGATATTTATGAAGATTTTCATGTGCTATACTACATAAAAGTCACGAAGTTCGTCAAATATGCAAATTTTAATATTTTGGAAGATTTTCGTGTGTACTACCTAAAAGTCACAAAGTTCGTTAAATTTGCAATTTTTGTATTTATGAAGATTTTCATGTGCTATACTACCTAAAAGTCACAAAGTTTGTTAAACTTGCTAAATTTGGGATTTTGGAAGATTTCCGTGTGCTATACAACATAAAAGTCACGAAATCGTTAAGTTTGCAATCTTTGATATTTATGAAGATTTTCCTGTGTTATACTAATTAATGCCACGAAGTTCGTTAAACTTGAAAAATATGGTATTTTGATGTGCTAAATTTGGGATTTTGGAAGATTTTCGTGTGCTATACAACATAAAAGTCACGAATTCCTTAAATTTGCAATCTTTGATATTTATGAAGATTTTCATGTGCTATATACTACATAAAAGTCATGAAGTTCGTCAAATATGCAAATTTTAATATTTTGGAAAATTTTCGTGTGCCCTACATAAAAGTCACAAATTTCGTTAAATTTGCAATTTTTGTATTTATGAAGATTTTAATGCGCTATACTACCTAAAAGTCACAAAGTTCGTTAAACTTGCTAAATTTGGGATTTTGGAAGATTTTCGTGTGCTATACAACATAAAAGTCACAAAATCGTTAAATTTGCAATCTTTGATATTTATGAAGATTTTCTTGTGTTATACTAATTAATGTCACGAAGTTCGTTAAACTTGCAAAATATGGTATTTTTGATGATTTTAATGTGCTACACTACACAAAAGTCATGAATTTTGTTAAATTTGCAATTTTGATATTTATGAAGATTTTCATGTGTTATACTACATAAAAGTCACGAAGTTCGTCAAATATGCAAATTTTAATATTTTGGAAGATTTTCGTGTGTACTACCTAAAAGTCACAAAGTTCGTTAAATTTGCAATTTTTGTATTTATGAAGATTTTCATGTGCCATACTACCTAAAAGTCACAAAGTTCGTTAAACTTGCTAAATTTGGGATTTTGGAAGATTTTCGTGTGCTATACAACATAAAAGTCACGAAATCGTTAAGTTTGCAATCTTTGATATTTATGAAGATTTTCTTGTGTTATACTAATTAATGTCACGAAGTTCGTTAAACTTGAAAAATATGGTATTTTGATGTGCTAAATTTGGGATTTTGGAAGATTTTCGTGTGCTATACAACATAAAAGTCACGAAATCCTTAAATTTGCAATCTTTGATATTTATGAAGATTTTCATGTGCTATATACTACATAAAAGTCATGAAGTTCGTCAAATATGCAAATTTTAATATTTTGGAAAATTTTCGTGTGCCCTACATAAAAGTCACAAATTTCGTTAAATTTGCAATTTTTGTATTTATGATGATTTTAATGCGCTATACTACCTAAAAGTCACAAAGTTCGTTAAACTTGCTAAATTTGGGATTTTGGAAGATTTTCGTGTGCTATACAACATAAAAGTCACAAAATCGTTAAATTTGCAATCTTTGATATTTATGAAGATTTTCTTGTGTTATACTAATTAATGTCACGAAGTTCGTTAAACTTGAAAAATATGGTAGTTTGATGTGCTAAATTAGGGATTTTGGAAGATTTTCGTGTGCTATACAACATAAAAGTCACGAAATCCTTAAATTTGCAATCTTTGATATTTATGAAGATTTTCATGTGCGATATACTACATAAAAGTCATGAAGTTCGTCAAATATGCAAATTTTAATATTTTGGAAAATTTTCGTGTGCCCTACATAAAAGTCACAAATTTTGTTAAATTTGCAATTTTTGTATTTATGAAGATTTTAATGCGCTATACTACCTAAAAGTCACAAAGTTCGTTAAACTTGCTAAATTTGGGATTTTGGAAGATTTTCGTGTGCTATACAACATAAAAGTCACAAAATCGTTAAATTTGCAATCTTTGATATTTATGAAGATTTTCTTGTGTTATACTAATTAATGTCACGAAGTTCGTTAAACTTGCAAAATTTGGTATTTTTGATGATTTTAATGTGCTACACTACACAAAAGTCATGAACTTTGTTAAATTTGCAATTTTGATATTTATGAAGATTTTCATGTGCTATACTACATAAAAGTCACGAAGTTCGTCAAATATGCAAATTTTATTATTTTGGAAGATTTTCGTGTTCCCTACATAAAAGTCACAAATTTCGTTAAATTTGCAATTTTTGTATTTATGAAGATTTTCATGTGCTATACTACCTAAAAGTCACAAAGTTTGTTGAACTTGCTAAATTTGGGATTTTGGTAGATTTTCGTGTTTGGTACAATATAAAATTCACGAAATCGTTAAATTTGCAATCCTTGATATTTATGAAAATTTTCATGTGCTATATACTACATAAAAGTCACGAA
Source organism: Vicia villosa (assembly GCF_029867415.1). Lineage (NCBI taxonomy): Eukaryota > Viridiplantae > Streptophyta > Magnoliopsida > Fabales > Fabaceae > Vicia > Vicia villosa. The sequence continues at coordinate 6,935,174 of NC_081186.1, forward strand.
GTTCGTCAAATATGGAAGTTTTAATATTTTGGAAAATTTTCGTGTGCCCTACATAAAAGTCACAAATTTCGTTAAATTTGCAATTTTTGTATTGATGAAGATTTTCATGTGCTATACTACCTAAAAGTCACAAAGTTCGTTAAACTTGATAAATTTGGGACTTTGGAATATTTTCGTGTGCTATACTACATAAAAATCACGAAATCGTTAAATTTGCAATATTTGATATTTATGAAGATTTTCATACTACATAAAAGTCACGAAGTTCGTCAAACTTGCAAATTTTAATATTTTGGAAAAAATTTCATGTGCCCTACCTAAAAGTCACAAATTTCGTTAAATTTACAATTTTTGTATTTTTGAAGATTTTAATGCGCTATACTACCTAAAAGTCACAAAGTTCGTTAAACTTGCTTAATTTGGGATTTTGGACAATTTTCGTATGCTATACAACTTAAAAGCCACGAAATCGTTAAATTTGCAATCTTTGATATTTATGAAGATTTTCTTGTGTTATACTAATTAATGTCACGAAGTTCGTTAAACTTGCAAAATATGGTATTTTGATGATTTTAATGTGCTACACTACACAAAAGTCATGATTTTTGTTAAATTTGCAATTTTGACATTTATGAAGATTTTCATGTGCTATACTACATAAAAGTCACGAAGTTCGTCAAATATGCAAATTTTAATATTTTGGAAGATTTTCGTGTGCCCTACATAAAAGTCACGAATTTCGTTAAATTTGCAATTTTTGTATTTATGAAGATTTTCATGTGCTATACTACCTAAAAGTCACAAAGTTCGTTAAACTTGCTAAATTTGGGATTTTGGAAGATTTTCGTGTGCTATACAACATAAAAGTCACGAAATCGTTAAATTTGCAATCTTTGATATTTATGAAGATTTTCAGGTGCTATACTACATAAAAGTCACGAAGTTAGTCAAACTTGCAAATTTTAATATTTTGGTAAATTTTCGTGTGCCCATAAAAGTCACAAATTTCGTTAAATTTGCAATTTTTGTATTTCTGAAGATTTTCATGTGTTATACTACCTAAAAGTCACGAAGTTCGTTAAACTTGCTAAATTTGGGATTTTGGAAGATTTTCGTGTCTTGTACAACATTAAAATCACGAAATCGTTAAATTTGCATTCCTTGATATTTATGAAGATTTTCATTTGCTGTATACTACATAAAAGTCACGAAGTTCGTCAAATATGCAAATTTTAATATTTTGGAAAATTTTCGTGTGCCCTACATAAAAGTCACATGTAACACCCCATACATACATTGCCTAGGATATACGTATATGGCATTAAAATGGTACTCGAAAATCATAAACATAAGCAGCGGAATAGATAATGTATAAGTACAAGTACAAAAGCCCAAACTGTCATGGCCAAAATACATGAGTTCCAACTGGTACAAATACATATCCATAGTACAAAAGATGGAGATACAAAAGATCATAAACTACGACAGAACACATCGCCAAGGAACATCAACTCGAAGCTAAGCCATCTTACCCTTGCCTCGATCCTGCCTCGAACCACCTGTAAAAAGAATAATTGGAATGGGGTGAGATTACTAAATCTCAGTGAGTCTCCCTATCTTACGGGTTCACTCGGTTCTACAAGGAACATGCAATCAGCGGATTCACCGAGAATCCGGGTTACCTCACGGCTAGGTACAAGTACAAACAAGGTACACCACCATTGGAAGTCCCATAACTTATCCAATATGGCCACAAAGATAATCACACAGTCAAAACCACCGTATGCAAACCCGTACCCATGTACGAGGAATCCAGGAGTAAGTTACAGCCCGCTCATTAGGCTACGCAATCCACACCCTCGGTGAGTTACACCCGTACATCGCATCAAGAGACTTGCACATGCACACCGCAAGACAAATCAAATTTACTTCCTAAATGGATTCCATCCGAGACGAGTTACAGCCGCGACGTTGCCTAAACGGCGCCCGACCCCATCTTTGTCTATACGCCGATGTGTTAACGGCTAGTGCAAGTACGCCATCTTGACAATACGAGCCCACCGGGCGAAAGCCTAGTGATCTTGCCTACATGGCATCACTAGAGGTGAATCGAAGTTAATATTGCCTACATGGCATTACCTCTCCACCATACCAAGCATGCAGATGTGTTAACGGCTAGTGGAGAAACGCCCTATAAGACCTCCACATGCACATCGCAATGATAGCTCAGGTGTGTAGAACATACCGAGAACGCCAATGTGTTAACGGCTAGTGGAGAAACGCCCTTGAAGACCTCCACATGCACATTGCAACGGTATAAAGTTTTCTAAGCGATTTACCCCCTAATAGCCTAGGCCCACTCCGATTCAAGCATACCACAACACAATCAAGCCACACAGGCAAAGCGTCTCCGAACGTTCAACCGGAACGAACGAGAATAACAATGATCACATCATAACACAATCAACAATTGCATATCTCACATACACATGCATACAAGTAAGATGGTGATCATATCATAGTCTCATACACTTAAAACATGTACTGGCATATCATACAAGTCGTAAGAGGATTTCGATTCTGATACGAAGCGAAACTGCACTCATATGGGAGAATTATCAATTCTGTATCAGACTAGTTCGCTACAGCGAACTTCTGTTCGCTACAACGAACTCAAACAGAAGCTAAACTTCTTCAAATCCAGGTCAGTTCGCTACAGCGAACTCCAGCGAAGCCCCGATTCGCTACAGCGAAGGAAAGTTCGCTACAGCGAATAAATCAATTCAACAACCAGGTTTATTCGCTACACAGTTCGCTACAGCGAACCATTCGCTACAGCGAATTAAAGTTCACTGCAGTGAACTCTGCAAAATCAGCAAAATGCGGAAACGCATTTGGAGTCCCCAAAACCCAAAATTTCACATGCAGCCATTGTTAATCAAATAACAAGCTATAGTAAACATACATATACACATTATTACCAGAATGGAGAGTTAAACATGCATTGTAAGGATCATTGAAGCATTTACTCTCAAAAACCCTTAACCCCAAAAATGGCATAAACCCAATAGAATACCCCAAGGTCTCTATCTATGAGACTCACCTTGAAGAGGAGCAGTAAGAGCTGCGAAAATCAGAACAAGGTGTGAAGATTGTTGGATCAAGAATGCATGCAAGGTTGATGATGAAGTTGGCAATGGGTTCTCTTCTTCCTCTTTCCTTGTTTTCACGTTTTCCTCTCCTTCTACTCTCCAAAATTCTGTTTTGGTTCACAAAGCCAAATGAGTCAATAGCCAATCAATCCCTTAGGCCTTAGTTATTAGGTGCATAGACCAAATCATCCCTCAATTAGACCTTATTTACCATAGTGCCATTTAGTTACATTCTAACTTAATAGTTATTCCTAATATTTAATCTCTTGAAATAATATTAGGATATTACATCACAAATTTCGTTAAATTTGCAATTTTTGTATTTATGAAGATTTTCATGTGCTATGCTACCTAAAAGTCACAAAGTTCGTTAAACTTGCTAAATTTGGGATTTGGGAAGATTTTGGTGTGCTATACAACATAAAAATAACGAAATCCTTAAATTTGCAATCTTTGATATTTATGAAGATTTTCATGTGCTATACTACATAAAAGTCACGAAGTTCGTCAAACTTGCAAATTTTAATATTTTGGAAAATTTCGTGTGCCCTACATAAAAGTCATAAATTTCGTTAAATTTGCAATTTTTGTATTTATGATGATTTTCCTGTGCTATACTACCTAAAAGTCACAAAGTTCGTTAAACTTGCTAAATTTGGGATTTTGGAAGATATTTGTGTGCTTATACAACATAAAAATCACGAAATCGTTAAATTTGCAATATTTGGTATTTATGAAGATTTTCATGTGCAATATACTACATAAAAGTCACGAAGTTCGTCAAACTTGCAAATTTTAATATTTTTGAAAATTTTCGTGTGCCCTACATAAAAGTCACAAATTTCGTTAAATTTGCAATTTTTGTATTTATGAAGATTTTCATGTGCTATACTACCTAAAAGTCACAAAGTTCGTTTAACTTGCTAAATTTGGGATTTTGGAAGATTTGCGTGTGCTATACTACATAAAAATCACGAAATCGTTAAATTTGCAATCTTTGATATATATGAAGATTTTCAAGTAAAGAAAATGGAAGAAATCATTTTTCTATATCAAAGCAAGTATGCAAAAAGTATAGTGAATAAATTTATTCTTGACAAGTCTTACTCATAAAAGAACTCCAATTGCAACTCATGTGAAGTTATCCAAAGATCAAAGTCTCTACAGAAGTATGATAGAAAGTGTGTTGTAACTCACTGCAAGTAGACCTGACTGTTGTACCCCAATTTTTAACCCTGAGATACCCCCTCATCTTTGAAAATAATGTGGTCATAATTATCATCATTGCCATCATTCATAATCAATCATGCATCATTTACTAACCAAAAATATACAAAAATATTGTGTTTGCTTGTTGCTTGCCTCACAAGGTAGGTGACTGATAAAGAGGCTCAGGCAAATTAGGGTTTTGAGGCTCACAATGGTGGCTCAAGATTTCTAATATGCTCAAGTGATTCCCCTCATCAAATCTAATCCCAAGTATGGTTCAATTCAAAGTCAACAACTTTCAACTTCATATGGTCCATAATTAGGGTTTTGACCTAATTCATCTAGGAAGTTGAATTTTGGTTATATTATGGTTCCATGGCTCAAATCATGATTCAAGGGTCTCCAATTCCTCATTATAATCCACTCACATCATCAATTTTGTTGTTAGAGCATGATTCAATTGATACTTAGAAGAATGCAATTCATTTGGAGAAAGTCAACTGTTCAAGATCATCTTTGACTTTTGAGGAATTTGGTCAACCATGAACTTTTGAATATCAAAATCATGAATATATGTTTATTGAAGTCATATGATCGAGAAAAATCAAGAAAATCAATCAGGAATAAAAAATTCAACAATTAGGGTTTTGACTTTTTCATGAAGAAATACATGTTTTTTACTAAACTTTGAAGGGTCGTAACTTTCTCATCCCTTGGCCAAATTTTTGGTTCAATGGCTCATTTTGAAGAAATAGTCAAGACCTACAACTTTGTCTCTATATACAAATTCCCAAAAGATGAATGATTTTTAAATTATGAAGCTTTGAAGTTTACTACTTTTTCAAGAAAGTAGGTTTTTTACCAAAAAGTAAGTGACTTTGAAGCACCTTCTCATCAATATGCAAGATTAATTAGAAGAAAAACAAAATATTAAAGTTCTAGAGGATGTTTGGGGCTTTCCAAAAAATATTAGAACTCCTCCATAGCTTTTGTGAGCTAGGAGTTTCAAAGGATTGAAGTTGGGCTCCCATTCTTGAATTTCAAGTCATGAACAAGAGAAAACCAAGTTGCAAATTCGATCTAAACCCACCAAATATGCAAGAACAAGTCCCTTAACTTGTTTAACACACTCTAATAAGAAGATTACGTTTGCTTTTAAGCTATTATCCAAGTGATTAGAGCAGTGTCCATCTATTCACGCCATTTCAAGACTAAAGGCAAGACTTCCATTTTAGAAAATAAGCTTTAATCACCAAAAACTCTTGCATTGAGCTTCCAACTTGTTTTCCCAGCACCAAAAGTGAATCAAAACCAATAAGCAATCTCATACTCTGCAAAAGAATCACCCTAAGTCATGTATAAAGCATTGCAAGTACCATTGAGACTATAGTTTTCTCATTTCTTCATCAAGAAGAAATGTGACATAACTTGAGCATGAGAACTCCAAATGGTTTGAAATTTCCCACATTTTATGCCTATAAATAGAGGCTCTTTCCTCTGAAATGACTTAGGGACACATCACTTGTAAACTCCAAATTCTAACTTTGCATAAACCTTGTCTTTTTGAGTTCCAAGTGCTTTCTATGTCAAGTAAGTATCCAAACACTCCTCGTACACCTCATACAAACTGTCATTCCCCTCACATTGAGTCTGTAACCACAAAATGACTACCCTTCATTTTCACTTCAAAGCTTTGCATCTTGATTCGAGTTGAGCTACATATGCCACTTTTGAAACAAGCCAAGCAATCAAATACCTCATATATCACCTATAGAATTTATCCAAACCATAAAATAACAATTGTAACCTCAAAATCAACATCCATCATTCTCACTTGAAGCATTTGCAGTTGGATTCTGGTGGGCAGATTCAAACAGTTCCAAGGTGTAGTGAGCATTGAGTTAGCATCCTTGAGGCCTAACGAAGCTATCTAGATCATTCAAACACTTTTGGAATTCTCCCATTACAAGTTTCAATTTCCAGCTTCAAGAGGTAAGCTTCAAACTTTGACTTTTTAATTTGTGTACCTTTTATAACAGTTATAGCACGTTGGTCCAGTGTTAAGAGTTTTAACATGTGAGTGTTAGGGCGTGGGTTCAAGTCCTCCCAAGGCCAAAACTATTTTTTACCACTTGTTTCCTTTACTTTTTTAATAAACTTTAATTTTTTTATTTGAAATAACGAATTAAGTCATTTCCACTTGATTTTTTTGCATACTTCTCATTTATCTTTTCTACTTTTCCAATCAGTGTTTGACACTTGGCAGCCAAACCCTTCTTTAATTCAAAATTACAATTTTGTTTCTCTTTTCCAGTCCAAACCCTACGTATTCTCTCTCTCTCTTTCTCTGTGTTTTCTCTTTCTCTCTCTTCCACGATCCTTTTCTTTCTTTGTTTCCTGTTCTCTAACCTCTATTCCCAAACCCTAGACCGATGTCGCCCCCTTCTCCTTCTCCTCTCGACGATCCCCCATATGCATCGTCATGTGAAATCTTTAACTCAAAAGTCAGAAGAAGATGAAGAATTATGATGAACCACTTGTCTTTCTCTATATACAGATTTTGTATTTGATTTTTGATAAAAAAATTTGTTAATGCTTTCAATGTCTATTTCATGTGATTTTGCCCTAGCATTTTTTCATGTCTATTTGTTCTGTTGTTTTCAGGATGAATTTCTGTTGTGGCTGCATTTGTTCGCATTTTACCATGACTTAAGGGTTTTCTAATTCATTTTATAGGTTGAGGTATAGGGTTTGATACCCATGATTCTGTTGTTTTTTGTTTCAGCTTCACCATTCAGACAAATTTAATGGAGATATGGTTAGATTCTGTGCAACTCATTATTGTGAGAATATCCATTTACATTTTATATCCATGAACTGTTTGCCTAGATCAAACTTGAATCAAATTTGCGAACACCCTAGATTGGCATGTTAGCTTGAATCACATAAATCAAAAGTCGAATTAGTTTTCTATTCTATCTCAGTTTTCACCTCATATAGTTCACAAACAAAGTTTCACAGAATATGTTGTTTAGTTGAAGCCCAAATTCTTTTCGAGTTAGTTCGGTTTATCGCCAGACTTATTGAACATACGACTATATGAAGAGTGTTCATAACACTCTCTTTCCGAAACTTGCTAGCTCGAGTGAAACACATGTGGACCATGCAAATTTCACCTATTAAAAAGGTGAGTGTTCCTAACCATACTATAAACATATATACTGCCTTCTTACTCCCAAAACTTCAGTAGCTGGTTTCCAACCAATATCAAAAATAGGATTGTATTAAGAAATTAGTAGCAAATACAATAAACATTTTAAAAGATCTTTATGGCATGTATTAGTGATACATTTTAATAAAATGTTATTTTGTATCAAACATTATTGATTGCATATTTAGTTAGCACCTCTGAATTTTTCCTTTAATGCTATTTTTCCATTTAGGTGATTTCAGCATGAGCTTGCTAGGGTCATGGGATACACTGTTGCAAGATTTGGGCATGTTATGTTCCCTAAAAATGTTCGTGAGCCAGCCTTGAATTATGTCGAGTTTTTGCTTCAAGTGTGGGGAAAGGTTAGTTTGTGGTTTTATTACTTCAATATTTGAACCATTAAGTTTTTCATCTAATAGAAGTTTATCACATGGTTCCCATTCTTATTAGTTTTAATGTTCGATTTAAATTCTGATCTTAGGGTTGTTTGATCTATAAAGACTTTGGTTACAAATTTGCCTTTTATTTTATTCCTGATTCCTACTGCTTCATGATATTGTGAGCAACGAGGAGTTCTTTGCAGGGGCTGAGGAAGACTATATACCCTGCAGAGCCAACTTTTTCCCATGTTGCAACCTTTTGTCATACACCAAAATTTGCCCTCCATATTCAAATATTCCAATTATTTCAAAATTTTGGATTTTTTATAAAATTTTGAGGTCATTCACATTGACGTCTTAAATTTTATAAATATTCGATTTAAAGTCTATTTTAAAATATAATAATTTACTCTTAAATTATTTATATTTTAATAAATAGCACAATGTTTTCCCATGCTTCATACACTTTCAATTGACTTTTATTTCAAACAAATAATATAGCACAATTGGTAAGAAGGTAAGGCTTGCAAGTACAAAGTCTCGGGTTCAAATCTCACTTCTAACACTTTTTCTTTTATTTGTTTCTAATTATAGTTTTAATTTTATTTTCATTTATATTAAAAAATCATTAAAAAATCATTTTTTATCATTTTATTTTTAATTTTCGTATTAATTAAATAGGCATTTTTTAAAATAAGCAATTTTAACTTTTTATGCATATTTAGTCAAAAAATCTCCAAAAATCATAAAATATTCAAAAAAAACCAAAAAAAGATGTTTTTAATCTTATTTGTCCTATTTTTAGCACTTTTTATAACTTAGGGAACAAGTCAATCTTATTAAATTAGTTTGATTTAATTTTTCATTAGAATTAAAACAAATTGATTTTTGGGCTTTGATTTGGTCCATAGTTTTACTATAATAATTTTTCTTCTAACCTAATTCATGATGATAAATAGGACTAACAATTCTAACCCTTAGGGACTCTCTCTCTTCTCACAAACTAAAAAAATATTTTCTCCTACTTCTCCTTCTCCAGGGTTGCAATTCCGGTTGCAGCACAATAATAAATTTTCCAGCCTATTAGTCGAATTCTGAAACTACTGTTTCGATTTCCCCCGAATTTTTTCCAGAAGTTCAGAAAAAAATAGTAGAACAATACTCCTTTAGGCCCTCAAAATTCTAAAGAATTTCTAAAGGATTTCGACCCTCAAAATCGCAAATTCCTCTTTTTCCTATTTTATTTGATTTAATTTCTATTTTCATATTTTCAAAAAAATCTTAAAAAAATTGTAGTTTCGTGTTCTTATTTTATTTGATTTATAATCATGTTTTTATATTTTTTTGATTTTATTTTAATCACTTTTTCTATTTTTCCATTTGTTTTCTTAACCGTAACATTGCGTTGGTTTATGATCAGGTTTTCTAAGGATTGACCAAGTGGATGGTACCCTAACTGCTTACCTTTTGGTATTTGGCCTAATCAAGGTACCTCCTTTGGCCAAATGGGAGCAGGTTTCAATTCTTCCTTACATTTATTTGTTTGCTTCATTGCCCTTGAAAACCTTGGTAAAATCTCTTTTTTTAACCATTAATTTTATTTTTTAGGTTTGTTCACTAACCCTTAAGATTTAAGGTTTATCACCGTAAAAAACCTAAAAAAAACCTCTACTCCTTTTCCTTTTTAAATAAAACAATGACTTAGTTTTTAGGTAAATTGATATAATTAGTAAAATTAGGACTAGGCTTCCCTTTTAATTTATTTTAGTCAATTAATTTAATTTTGCTAATTTAGGTTAGGGTTAATTTATTCATCGTTTTAATCAAACTAATTGGTTGCGATGGTTAATAATAAAATAATTCAATTCCCAAAACAATTCAAATAATTTATTTAAAACACATTTATTTGCTAATGGTGATAATCGAATCAATCGATTAGAATAATTAGAAATTCCTATTTTATTTGTTAATTATGGTGATCAAACCTATTGATCATCGCGATTAATAAAACATATTATAATCAGGGTTGTACGCCACATCAAAACACAAATCCCTTTCACAAACTACGAATTTTGAAACTGCGATAAGGTAATTCAAAATACCTTACAAACTACGAATTTCAAAACTGCGATAAGGTAATTCAAAATACCTTCACACATTCATACTAATTCTAAGGCGTATAACCCTGCCCCGAACTACGTAGAATCTGATCCTCCATAAGGAGGTACGTAGGCACTTGGATAACCAAGGCGAGTCCCCTTCCCTAAAAACTCAATTAGGTTTTAAATCTCACTTTTCACCCTATTCATTTTCTTAGCTATAAACCCTAAACCTTACCATAATACTCTTACAAACCTTAAATGCAAACCTTAGGAAAGGGTTAAGGGTGCCTAACACCTTCCCTTGACCTGATTATAATAACTTACCCAGATTCTCTAAAATTTCGTAGCGTTTCCTATTCGCCCTGGCAGAATAGGTGGCGACTCTAAAATCTAAATTTTTAGGGCAGCTTGCTATAGCTGGCGACTCTGTTGGGGAATAACTTAAAATGGTGAATTATTATGCTCCTAGGTTTTGTTTTAAGGTTTAGGCATTGGTTAATTATTAGGGTTTGGCTAAAATTTCAGGGTTAGGATTTTGGGGTTAGGGTTTTGGTTTTTTTATTAATTATTTAATTTTCTTTTATTTATTTATTTACAGTTTTTTTATTTACAGTAATTTTTTTTACAGTTATTAAAATAAATGTTTATTTACTATTATTATTTTAATATGTAAAATATTTGTTTAATACTCTTTTCTAGGATATATAAACTGTGGTTAAAACATAAGTGTGGGAATTATCCTTAAGACCAGGGGAGACTTGCATCGCCTACGAGTCTTATTGATAATTCCACTCAGAGTGGGTTGAATATCCTGAAATGTCCAAAACGAGGCTTGACTTTGTTGAGGGCAGGACTTGGTATTTAGCTGATCTCTTTGAGAACCTACCCCTAAAACTCGAATCCCATGGGCAAATGAGTTGTTCTAAAATCCAAAGAGACAAAAAGTCTTGGAGGCTACAAACGGCCCCATAAGACCCTTGTTAGAACATACCCATGGGAAGGGTAGACTCCCTAAACCGTCATGCCGAACCTATGAACTTAGGGTTAGGTGCTTATTATATGTTTGCAATTTATATACTACGAATATCTGTGTTTTAATTCTGCAGGTCTTTCTACGCGTTCCCTAGCCTGTAGGGATTTTATTGCCAAGATCATGTCCTTCCCACGAAAGACATCTCTATTTATGCACGTCAATTGGCCTCTTGATGGTCATGAGACCTAGTGGTTGTCTTGAACAGTCACCCTGTGCCTACATGTACGCACTCCCTAGCCGGTAGGGATTCTACTTCTAAGATCACATTCTTAGCACGAAGGACATCCTCGTTAGCATACGTCAATTGGCCTCTCGATGGCCATGAGATCTAGTGACTGTCTCGAACGATCACCTCATGCTTGCTCCCGCGTACCCCCTAACTTGCAGGGTTTGGATTTACATTTATACATCTTTCATCCCTAGCTTGTAAGGATTTCACTTCGTCCGACATCGTCCTTAGATAGGTTGTGTTCCGCATAGAGAACCTTCCCACGAGGTACAACTTCGTTAGTACATGCCGAACGGCCTCTTGATGGCCATGAGATTTGGTGACTGTCTTGAACAGTCACCAGCTGCTACCTTCTGCATACTCCCTAATCTAAGGGATTTCTATTGGCGCGTCCTAACATCTAGCTTGCAAGGATTTCACTAGGGTCTAGCAGCACCTCTAAATCCGCATAGGCTATCCTTAGGGTTATATCGGTCGCACGTCTGTATTTCATTACATATAAGGAGTCATAGTATACACAAAAAGAGGAGTATTTCGCATACGCATGCATTTTCATTTTCATACATTTATACATTTACATTTGCATTTCTACCTTTGCCTGTATCCGTACTTACCGTGCTAGCTGATTTCCCGAGACTCACGAAGAAAATCAAAAGGATCACAAACTATGGAGAAAGGAGGATAAATTATTGGGAATGAGTTTGGCCATACAAAGGAAAAAAAGGATGTCTTGCACCATGCCAGCCACATGTCCCCACCAAGAGGCAAAAGGGTTGTAGGTTTTCTATATCAATTTACAAACATTGAAGGTAGCAAACGGTGTGATACTACCCTTAAGAAAAGTGAAAGAGGTTCATTCAAAGGAAACTCATGAAGTTCCAGAAGACAAAAACCCACCGCTAACAATTTATTCCCGACAGGTTTGACATGCCCAAGGAGAGTTCGAGGTTACCCTTTACTTCTACAAGTCACAGAACTAAGAAGTAAAACAAAGTCATTGGATTTACAAAGGAGATTGTCACTAGGATCAATAGTTTTATCAGTAGAATTTCAATCTCTACGATCGCTAAGTGTTACCCAAGATAAAAGTTGTACCTTCTGATTAACAATTCTAATGGGATAACCATGCAGGTTTTGGAGTCAATTCATTCACTTCATTCTATCACTACTACGAATTTCCACTCGCACTCTCCTATTCTATTTCAATTTCAATTTCCGATTACTAACAAACTTAAGGGAGAATGACGAATACAAATAACTAAATCTTGCTAAACATATGATTTCAAGGTAAGACCGAGTCGACGATGTACAAGCATTGTTTCAATTCCTAAACAATGGAGATATAAGGATATTAATCCCTCGTCAACCCCTCGAGCCAGGAGTTGGAGTTTGTTTCTATTTTTTCAAATAAACCTTAATTTCAACCAGGGGCAGGATAGATTTCGATTAATTCAATGGTGTATTTTATTGTCTAGAGAATCAGCCAATCCAAGAAAAGGTTCAAGCATAAGGATCAAGCAAAAGGTTCAAGCACATCTTCTTCCTTGCATTCATAAAAAATGAGAAGGAAATAGAAACAATATTCACAACATCTCCTTCCTCAATACATCATCGAGGACGTATCAAAGTCGAATCTCACAAATCAAAGTCAACATGGTAGTCACAATATTCAAAATCCAAGGACCAATATTTCCAAAGGAGCATTCAAAAAAAGAGAGGAGGAAAAGCGCCCGCTAAGTCAAAATGGAAAATTCCATAAAAGAAAATAAAAATGACTTAGGAAAAAATTAGGGCATCCCGATGGATCAAATTCAAAGGAATTGGCTCATGAAAAAATAAGGGATAGAAAAACAAAAGAAAAAAACAAAGGATAATCTTGTGACTGCTAAATCATCGAAGCTTCCCATTAATGCTTGGATCTCAACAACATATTTCATCGGTGCTTGGATCTCTACTAAGGCTTCTGCTCAACATCAGAACTGAAACGATTCTCTTACATACAAAGCACATTCATTGGATTAAACGAACTTTAGGATTGGAGAACATCAAGGAGAAAGGGGTGGGTTAAATAAATTTTGAGCCTTATATTCGTTGTTTCTTAAACCTTGAACCAGGCCAAGTTACAACATTCAAAAGTCCTAATTGAGGCAAGGTTAACTACGAAAACATGTTAAGTAGGATTTTGTTATACTAACTCCTAGGGTTGTTAAAATTGTTCCTAACCACTACGCTTCTTCAAACATTCATCTCCGATAATCCAATTCTAATTCATAACCGACTTCGATTTCAAAACTTGCATGCACATTGCATTGGAGTTACTTCTCAAAGGGGAATGGCGTCATCTACGAATATGCACTTAGCATCAAGGAGATCTCAAAATTGGTTAATCAAAGGCAATCATTTATATAAAGACTCTTGAATGGAGAAACCACGTCCAGAGGGTTCTCCTGAACAGGGGCAAAATTTCAAGGATTACAGGGGCATACAATCAAAGATCCTATTAACTAGGGGCATTCATCCTAAGGTTCAATCGACTTGGGTCACATCTCAAAGCAATAACAATCAGGGGCATGTCAAACATGGGAGAAATTTAAACCAAATGGATAGAACACTATGGATAGCCCTCCCTATCCTGGCGATCGAGGGCATACCCTTCAACCAAAACGTTGAAGCATATGTATCACATTTGTATGTCAAGGTTATTTATCAAGGTACTTCCTTCATGGCTTGGAGATCAGAGGCATCTTTTCCACAAAACTAAATATTGGTGCAGTGGATATCAAATCCATAAGATGAACAATTCAAAAGGTTAAAATGGTGGAGAACCTCAAAAGGTTAAAGGTGGAGAATTTCAAAAGGTTAAAGGTGTGAAGAATTTCAAGAGGTTAAAGGTGCAAAGAATTGTAAAAGGTTAAAGACATGGAGAATTTTGAAAAGTCAAAGGCGTGGAGTAATTCAAAAAGTCAAACTGGGGCAAGACGCACAGCAAAAGGAAAAGGCATCCTCACACCTTACAACATTAGCGAGCTATATACGCTTTGGTTATCAACAACCTATCATTGGGGTATCATACATAAGTCATGCATTGCATGCATTGGTTAATACATTACATCTCATACATTGAAACATCTATTCAAAAAAATTAATAAAGAGTACCAAGGGATTGTGTAATACGGCGGGAGAACTGACTTTTTGAAATGTTGCGGATAGCAAGAGTCACCACCGACTTTTATTTTATCCAATATAGAAAGGCTAAAAGAATAGGTAAAGAACTTTTAAAAAGATTTTGAGTTCGGGGGGTAAGTTATACAAAGGGAAGGTATGAGCACCCTTTGTATCCATGGTTATCCATGGGCTCTTAATTACTTAGCTCACTTGTTTGTTTGAATTGTTTGAAAAGAAGTGTAGTGCGTGAATATGAAAATGTTTGAATAAGAACCTTAGCTTGTAAATAAGCGTAGTCTTTTTGAAAAGATTCTTTGAAAAAGAAGTTGGAAAAGATTTTGAATTTTGAATTTGAATTTAAATTAAGCAAGCAATCAGGAGAACCTACCCTAAGTTAGAAAAATTGTTGTTTTAGCTTTTCGGTTTGAAAAGGCTATCCATACCATAGAAGTGTAGGAAGTCCATTCATTGGATGTAAAAGGGTCATCGAGGAAGTATCGTTCGCCATAAAACTGTCCCTACCATATAGAGGGTAGATAGTCTTTAGGGAAGGATAGAATAGTCATTTTAAGGCAACAGGCGAGGATACCTTAGAAATGCGACAATCATCTTATTTTCGAGGAAACATCGAGGGATAAGATCTTCCGATGATTTCAATGTATTAAGGCAGCATTTGCTTTAGGTATCCTCGGAATCGAGGGACTTGACTATTTTAGAATCGTAATTAAAAGGCAACAGGCAGCATAAGAAGGGTTACCCTAAAGATGTGTGTGTGGCACAATCAAGTGATTCAGTTCGGATATTTTATCTTGTAATTAGTTATTCTAAGTTAATTCAAGGCTTGCATTCCCTAGGATTACTAACCACGCAGTTAAGAATAAAGTCAGAATTAAAAGTTCCCGCTATTACAATAAACACATGTAGGGCAGAAAAATAAAGGCAGGAATGAAAAGGCAGAAAAATAAAACCCTAAACTATTACAATAAACACCTGCGGGCAAATATAGAGGCAAAAATAGAAAAAAAATTATGCTATTACAAGGCTTTGGGGAAGATACAAAATTAGGCAAATAAAAATACAATAAAGGCAAACTCCAAATGGGGGAACAATTTAACCACAGGTAATAGAATGAATAAGGCAAGGCAAATGGTATAAGGCAAACAAAAGGTATTTAGAAAAGAGGGTTAACAAACCCTGGGTTTTTAGAAAAGGTTTTTTTGAAAAAAGAAGGTAAACAAAATTAAAAATTAAAAGAAAAGGTTTTAAGAAACGACTCTGAGTTAATGGATGATACCTACCTAAGGTTAAAAACCTAATTTGGCTAAATTAATTAAAATTATAAAAAAAAAGTTTAATAAATCCTAAAATTAAATTAATTAGCCTAAAAATAATTATTAGCCTAAAAATAAAACTCTAACCCTAATTCATGAAAATGGACAACATCTACCTAAGGGAGAAAATTTAATTTGGCTAAATTAATTAAAATTATAAAAAAAGGTTAATAAATCCTAAAATTAAATTAATTAGCCTAAAAATAATTATTAGCCTAAAAATAATTATTTGCCTAAAAATAAAATCTTAACCCTAATTGATGAAAACGGACAACATTTATCTAAGAGAGAAAATTTAAGGTTTTTGTTTTTAATTAAATATTAATAATAAAAGAGGGTTAATTAAAGAAAAAGAAAAAAAAAATGAAGAAAATAGAACCAAAGGAAGATGCTGAGATTTGATGTGGCAATCCTTGAGGGTGCATCATGGGAAAGTGGCCAACAAAGTGTTTGGCCAAAACAAGTTAATGGCCAAAGGAAGTACCTGCAAAAAAGGATAGTAATAATGTTAATAATAATAATAATAATAATAATAATAATAATAATAATAATAATAATAATAATAATAACACAAGAAAAGGATTGGGGTTTAGAAAATTAAATTATGGACAAAATTACAAATAACCTGATTTGGCCAAATACTTTTTTGGCTAAATATGAATAACCTTGATTTGGCCAAAAGCCAAAAACCTTTTGGCCAAAAAACATTTGGGGTACCCCTTGAGGTCAAGAGATAAAGCTCCTTCCACTTGGTCAATCCATAGGAAACCTGTTCATAAACTACTGCAATGTTACGGTTAAGAAAACAAATAGAAAAATAGAAAAGTGATCAAAATAAAATCAAAAAAATATAAAAACCTGATTATAAATCAAATAAAATAAGATAACAAAGCTACAAAATTTTTGAGATTTTTTCGAAAATATGAAAATAGAAATTAAATCAAATAAAATAGAAAAATGAGGAATTTGCGATTTTGAGCGTCGAAATCCTTTAGAATTCTATCTAAAGGTGTATTGTTCCTCGATTTTTTTCCGAACTTCTGGAAAAAATTCTGAGCAAATCAAAACAGTAGTTTTAGAATTTAGCTGATAGGCTGGAAAATTTATCACTCTGCTACATCCGAAATTAGAGTGGCTGAAGATTATTCGTAACTGTCAAAAACGACAGTAAAGGTTTTTTTTGTGGATGGGTGTAAAATTATGAGAGTTGTTGATTGTTAGTGTATGGGAACAGAGAATTTGGTAGAGGTGAATGGTTGGTGAATGGTTAAAAATAAGGGTTGTTAGTTATTTATAAGAAAATATTAGGTTAAAAGAAAAATGGGCTTGGACCTCACTGAGAGCTTAATTTATTTTATTTTCCTTATTTTTAATTATTTAAATGAATAAATCAAAACAATTAAAATAAAACAATTTAAGGGGTGATTGGATTAAAACTGTGGCCTAATAATGAATTTGCCCAATTTGAATTTTATGCACTGACTCAAAATTTCCCAACTTTCACCAACCATAATTTTCTCAATTCTCATTATTTGGGAATAATTTTGAATTTGTTGGAAAGCTTAGGGTGTCCTCTTCAATTATTTTTGCATTTGAAGATTTTTGTCTTTAAAAATGAGAGGCAAATTTTAGGGTATGAGAGATTGGTTCAGGACCTAGTGGTCTAGAAGGAGACTAAAACCTGAAGTTTCGCTCAAAAACATTCTACGCATAAACATTACTAGTCGGCATAACCATAGTCGCTGCATGGTTTAAACAAATTCAATGGATTATAAGGAGATAAAATCTGGGGATCACCATATATACATACACATTGGCATACATACATATGCATTTTCATACACGCAACATATACATGTACAGACATCATAAACAAACGGTTCATACATTCGCATTGTGCAAACAATAAGATCACATGCATATACATAGTTCATATGCATTTACAAAACTATCTTTTACATAGGTGATCTTGCTAGCACTATAGCAAGTAAATCTTTTATGCAGGTAAGCTTGCTAGAACCATAGCAGGTAATCCCTTTTATGCAGGTACGCTTGTCAGAACCATGGTAGGTAATTTCTTTTATACATGTACGCTTGTCAGAACCATGGCAGGTAATTCCTTGGGTGTAGGTAAGCTTGTTAGAACCATGACAAGTGATCCCTTGGGTGTAGGTAAGCTTGTCAGAACCATGACAAGTGATCCCTTTGGTGCAGGTAAGTTTGGTAGAACCATAGCAAATGATTCCTTTTATGCAGGTACGCTTGTCAGAACCATGGCAGGTAATTCCTTAGGTGCAGGTAAGCTTGCTAGAGCCATAGCAAGTGATCTCTTTGGTGCAGGTAAGCTTGCTAGAACCATAGAAAGTGATCCCTTTGGTGCAGGTATGCTTTTCAGAACCATGGCAGGTAATTCCTTGGGTGCAGGTAAGCTTGCTAGAACCATAGCAAGTGATCCCTTTGGTGTAGGTAAGCTTGCTAGAACCATAGCAAGTGATCCCTTTGGTGCAAGTAGGCTTGTCAGAACCATGGCAAGTGATCCCTCTGGTGCAGGTAAGCTTGCTAGAACCATAGCAAGTGACTCCTTTATGCAAGTAAAACTTGTTAGAACCATAACAAGTGATCCCTCTCTCATCCAAGACAACTACGAAGACTTACTAGAACTATAGTAAGTGGGTTACACCAACTACGAAGACTTACTAGAACTATAGTAAGTGGGTTACACAAACTGCGAAGACTTACTAGAACTATAGTAAGTGGTTTGTTTACAAACTGCAAAAGCTTGCTAGCACTATAGCAAGTTGATTATCTTCTACACAACAAACTGCGAGCCCTCGCTATTGATAGCTACGTTTATTCATCATGTTAGTCCCTCGGCAGTGATCTCCTTCAAATCTTCACGCTAATTAATATCATCTCCGGCAGCCAATAGGGATTTATTTTCCCTGATTAGATATGGTTATGCGGAAGTACTAATGCGCTTCAACCACATAGTGGTGCCCATACATCATCCAACTAGCTCATGCATACATTAATCATAATACATTAATACATAACATACAAGATTCTCATTTATTTTGAGAATCTCATTACATTACACATGCATCATGACATTGCATAAAATTAATGTTACCTTTTCAGGTCATTCTACGATCAAATGAATATCATCATCCAAGTACGGTGCAAATACGACCGTATCAAGGATTCAATCATAACACTCATTCAGGACAAATATAATTTTGATGCTCCATTCCGGGTCTTTCCTCAAAGATAATTCAGAAACATGCAAAGAACTTACCATCCTTTCTAGGAACCTTTCTAGGTAGTCTTTTCTAAGACGTTCATCAACCTTTCTATGTAGTCTTCTCTAAGACGTTTATCATTCTTTCTAGGAACCTTTCTAGGTAGTCTTTTCTAAGACGTTCATCGACCTTTCTAGGTAGTCTTCTCTAAGACCTTTCTTATCCTTTCTGGGAACCTTTCTAGGTTAATCTTGTTTAAGACATATCATATTTTTTCTAGGGACCTTTCTAGGTTAATCTTGTTTAAGACATATCATATCCTTTCTAGGGACCTTTCCAGGTTAACCTTGTTTAAGACATAATATATCCCTTCTAGGCGAATTTGGTTTAAGACATTTCATATCCTTCCTAAGACATCTCTTGCCCTTTTAGGGAGCTTTTTAGTTAGTCTTCTCTAAGACATTTCTTCCCGAGCTTTGTTTAAAGCCTAATCTTCTTTACATCAGTCATTGATATACCCTATGCAGGAACCTCTTCAGGTAGTCTTATGTAAGACATTACTTCATCTCTCCTCAGATACAATCAATGCATATGATCCAAGTCTGAAAAGCATATGCTTTAGACAAGCATCTTGTCAAACAACTGGATGGCATCTTTAAGTCCATCTCCGAAAAAGTCCCCGCATCATCAAGGGCAAATTTCTTGGTATTCTAGTGTTCAATCCTCTTCCACCTTCAGATTCCAACAGGCACACAAGTCAATCTACCTCTTCAGGTTTAAGAAGATTGAACAGGGGCAGCTTTCATACCCCAAAGTTTGCCAGCCATATTCAAATATTCAAATTATGTCAAAATTGGTTTTTTTATAAAATTTTGAGGTCATTCACATTGACGTCTTGAATTTTATAAATATTTGATTTAAAGTCTATTTTAAAATATAATAATTTACTCTTAAATTATTTACATTTTAATAAATAGCAAAATGTTTTCACATGCTTCATACACTTTCAATTGGATTTCATTTTAAATAAATAATATAGCACAATTGGTAAGGAGGTAAGGCTTGCAAGTACAAAGTCTCGGGTTCGAATCCCACTTCTAACACCTTTTCTTTTATTTGTTTCTAACTATAGTTTTAATTTTATTTTCATTTATATTAAAAAATCATAAAAAAATCATTTTTTATCATTTTATTTTTAATTTTCGTATTAATTAAATAGGCATTTTTAAAAATAAGCAATTTTAACTTTTTATGCATTTTAGTAAAAAAATCACCAAAAATCATAAAATATTCAAAATATCCAAAAAAAAAAAGTTTTTAATCTTATTTGTCCTATTTTTAGCACTTTTTATAACTTAGGCAACAAGTCAATCTTATTAAATTAGTTTGATTTAATTTTTCATTATAATTAAAACAAATTGATTTTTGGGCTTTGATTTGGTCCATAGTTTTGCTATAATTATTTTTCTTCTAACCTAATTCATGATGATAAATAGGACTAACAATTCTAACCCTTAGGGTCTCTCTCTCTTCTCACAAACACAAAAAATATTTTCTCCTACTTCTCCTTCTCCAGGGTTACAATTCCGGTTGCAGCACAGTAATAAAGTTTCCAGCCTATCAGTCGAATTCTGAAAATACTGTTTCAATTTGCCCCGAATTTTTTCCAGAAGTTCAATTTAAAATTGTAGAACAATACTCTTTTAGAATACAATTCTGAATGATTTCGACCCTCAAAATCGCAAATTCCTCTTTTTTCTATTTTATTTGATTTAATTTCTATTTTCATATTTTCAAAAAAATATAAATTTATTTTTTCGTGTTCATATTTTATTTGATTTATAATCAGGTTTTTATATTTTTTTATTTTATTTTAATCACTTTTTCTATTTTTCCATTTGTTTTCTTAACCATAACATTGCGTTGGTTTATGAGCGGGTTTTCTATGGATTGACCAAGTGGATGTACCCTAATTGCTTACCTTTTGGTATTTGGCCAAATCAAGGTACCTCCTTTGGCCAAATGGGAGCAGGTGTCAATTCTTCCTTACACTTATTTGTTTGCTTCATTGCCCTTGAAAACCTTGGTAAAATCTCTTTTTTTAACCATTAATTTTATTTTTTAGGTTTGTTCACTAACCCTTAAGATTTAAGGTTTATCACCGTAAAAAACCTAAAAAAACCCTCTAACCCTTTTCCTTTTTAAATAAAACAATGGCTTAGTTTTTAGGTAAATTGATATAATTAGTAAAATTAGGATTAGGCTTCCCTTTTAATTTATTTTAGTCAATTAATTTAATTTAGCTAATTTAGGTTAGGGTTAATTTATTAATCATTTTAATCAAACTAATTGGTTGCGATGGTTAATAATAAAATAATTCAATTCCCAAAACAATTCAAATAATTTATTTAAAACACATTTATTTGCTAGTGGTGATAATCGAATCAATTGATTATTATAATTAGCAATTCCTACTTTATTTATTAATTATGGTTATCAAACCTATTGATCATCGCGATTAATAGAACATATTATAATCAGGGTTGTACGCCACATCAAAACACAAATCCCTTTCACAAAATACGAATTTCGAAACTGCGATAAGGTAATTCAAAATACCTTACAAACTACGAATTTCAAAACTGCGATAAGGTAATTCAAAATACCTTCACACATTCATACTAATTCTAAGGCGTACAACCTTGCCCCGAACTACGTAGACTCTGATCCTCCATAAGGAGGTACGTGGGCACTTGGATAACCAAGGCGAGTCCTCTTCCCTAAAACCTCAATTAGGTTTTAAATCTCACTTTTCACCCTATTCATTTTCTTAGATATAAACCCTAAACCTTACCATAATACTCTTACAAACCTTAAATGCAAAGCTTAGGAAAGGGTTAAGGGTGCCGAACACCTTCCCTTGACCTGATTATAATAACTTACCCAGATTCTCTAAAACTTCGTAGGGTTTGCTATTCGCCCTAGCAGAATAGGCGGCGACTCTAAAATCTAAATTTTTAGGGTAGGTTGCTACACCTTTCACCGCACTGCATTGTTTTTCCTATCCTGTAATTTCGGACCATTGCTTTAGAGTATATTTTTTATATGTTTTAACTCCGCATTGTTTCACAATAATATATAGTTCATGCTACATTTCAATACTTTGTACTACAAAAAGGTTTTTGGTTATAAAATACTCTTTATGATAGAATACCATTCTTTTCTGTTAAATTGTTTACAACCATGTCTCTTTTCCCCTCATTATTGTTTACAACCATTTAGGATTATGTTGCTTCTATCATATCACATACATGAATTGTTCAAGGAATTTCATATTTTCCCCTTATAGTTGTCATGCCTTTTTCCAAGATCTTATACTCGCCATTTTTATGTTAGATTCAAAGAAATCTACAATTGCGAAATAGAAGAGTAAGGCAGGTACCTCCCGTTGATGTTCGAGAAACAATGCAAATATGGTGTTGAACCTTGTAAGGCATCATCATCGGCCATTGAGAATCCATCAGGAGTGTCTCGTGACCTATAAAAGAACCTTTTACCAAAAATGAGTCAGAAGCATCTAAAAAGGACCTCTGCATGTCAGGATCTGATCAAGCTAATGGTAGTACCACAGTTGATGATAGCTCTCCGGAAGCTGGTGGGAAACAGGATACCTTAAAATCCCAAGCTTCTAAGAACCTTAAGCATAATGATAATGAAGACAACCATCAAGTCTCTAAGTGGCCAAGGATAGATGAATAAACCTTATGTTCTGCTGAATCAGCATTGAATTGACAAGACAATAATGATTCATTTGAGATTTAATTTTAGCAAGGAAGAATTGATCGATTAATATCTAGAGATTCTATTGTACATTGGAGATAATGGTTACTACATCTTATTAGGACAGTATCTTATCAACTTCCTACATCCCAAATTTCAATGTTGGTATGTACTACATTTCTAATATGAACTGTTTGTTTTAACTGTACAAAAATTTAAAAAAGGTATACTATGAAGGGGGTTTGTGTTTTCAATTCACTTTCTTTTATTTGACTTATGATATCTTGCAGCAGCTGTTCTATTTATGTTTGTTTCTGTCGTGTTTTTCATAACACGTATTAACTGGGAAAATAAAAAATAGTATTCCAAAGGGCGAAGTGATGCGCTTTCTTACAATGAACTATATTCCTTATCATTATTTAAGAACAATGATGGAGAATAAAAGAGAAGACGAGACCTTAAGGCGGTGTTTGTTAAATATCTTAAGAACAATGTTACTTTGAACGATGCCAGAAATGTTTTAACAATGTTCTAAGTAGGTCTTTATTGAGAGAAAAATACTTGCATGCATACGAACCTAAATCCATATTTTTATAATCACACACTATGACATAGGTATTGGGACAAGAATGACACCAAGTATCTTAACTATTCATTTTCAAAATCAAGTGTTTTGATACTTCAACTTTTATTGAGAATTTCTCTACATGTGTTCTTCATATAATTTCAGAAAAATTTCTCTCTCATTCATAAACACTTGAGCACTAATATATATTTATAAATTGCTTGTTGGAAGGGAAGATCAATCTTAGTGATTGATACATATTCATCAATTTTATTACTCAAATATATTTTTCAGATTTTGGTTACTATTGACTTGCTATCCAGGATTGTTGGAAGCAAGAGTTTTTTATTAGTGAGAGGATTGTTCTCATAATCAAGTTAGTAAGTCCAAGAGGATTGTTCTTGGTGGTTGTAATCTTGTTTTCCAGGATTGTTGGAAACAAGTGAGTCATTAAGGGATGATTGTCCTCTTAGTGTACTTAGGAAAAATCCAAGAGGATTGTTCTTGGTGTTTTGGCTCGTCTTGTACAAGTTACCAACAATCGTAAAATCTCTTACTGTGTAAGGGACTGGAGTACTCTTGGATTGTGAGGGGAACCAGGATATATCCTTGTGTCATTTATTTTTCTGCACTTTACATCTTTCATAACTTCACCATAAATCAGGAAAATAATTTAAACATCATCAAAAACCGGATAAAATTTTAAAGTCCTAATTCACCCCCCTCCTAGAAGAAGACTCTAACTAAAATGACTTCTGCGACATTGTTCATAAAACTTCAAGAATACGAAACAGAACTTGGAAGACTTCAAAAGCATGAAAGTCTAGCGACAAAATCCAAAGGCATCACTTTGAAAGTAGACTCTATGTTTGATAATCCTCCGACGGAAGATGAAGATTTCATGATCCTTGTTAAAAGACTTGGTAAGTTCTTTGGTAAAAGTGATATATCCTGTCACGTAAAGAGAAAGAAATATTTCAGGAAAAATGAGGCTTCCACTTCAGCACAAGATGTCACATGTTATGAATGTGATAAGCAAGGTCATATAAAACGAGATTGTCATAAACTCTCCAAGAATTGTGGTGTCAAAGAAAAAAAGGGTTTCAAGAATAAAAAGGCATATGTTGCATGGGAAGACAATGAGATAAGTTCATTACCCAATTCGGATAGCGACAAAAGTGCAAATCTAGCCTTGATGGCTTCACACCATTCTGATGTGAGGACGATGAGGTTAGTAATGAATTTTACATTTATGATAATGATGTACAAGGTGCCATAAACTAATTATTGAATAAATGCAAAATCTTATATAGAACCGTATCAACATAAGAGAAACAAATCAAATCTCT
This sequence comes from Vicia villosa, assembly GCF_029867415.1. Lineage (NCBI taxonomy): Eukaryota > Viridiplantae > Streptophyta > Magnoliopsida > Fabales > Fabaceae > Vicia > Vicia villosa. The sequence continues at coordinate 6,959,919 of NC_081186.1, forward strand.
TGAAGAAAAAAAAGGATATTATGCAAAAAGATTTCGTGGTTGAAAAGAAACAATATGTTGATAAAGAAGAACAAAAATATACATGTAATAATTGTGAATTACTTTATTTTCAAATTGTCCAATTAAAGAGAGTCCTATAAAGATATGAAAAAGGACAAATTGATTTAGAGGGTGTCCTAGTCAACAAAGATATTCTAATGACAAAAGTGGGCTTGGTTGTTCAAAGTTCACAAAACTAAGTTCTAACAAAACTATTTTTATTAAGGCTAGTGACCAAACATCCCAAAAGAAAGTTAACAAGCCTAAAGTGGTTCATCACCATCCTAAGAAAAGATTTCCTAAAAAGAAACCTTATGTTCCTAGATATAGAAGTAATTTTGTTCCTACATGTTTTTATTGTGGTATAAGTGGCCATACACCTAATACTTGTTATGTTAAAAACTTTAGTCTGGCAAGTGGTCATTATGTGTGGGTTAAGAAAGGAACTAACTATGATGGACCCAAAGCACATTGGGTACCATATCAAACTTAATTTATTTTGTAGGTTTGCTTGAGGACCACTTAAAATCAATAGTGCTTTTGATAAGTGGTGGTTCTAAGCATTTGATGAGAGCTAACTTTCAAATCTATTTCTAAAAGTCCAAGGATTACTTCATATGGGGAATACCTTAAAGGAAGAATTCTTCGTATCGGCGAAATTGGAGTACTAACTTTCATATCCAATTGAAGATGTACTTTATGTTGAAAGACTAAAGTAAAATCTTCTAAGCAAAAGTCAACTTTGTGATAAAGGCTTCAAAAGCATCTTCACCAAAGATGAATGTTTTATGAAGGCACTCATAAGGTAAAGTTCATAGGTATACATTGCTTTTATTTTTATAAACTTCTCTATATTTTTAAAAGTCTTTTCCCATTTTTTTTGCTAATGACAAAGGGGGAGAAAATATATATGTGAATGTGTCATACCCCAAAATTTGCCCTCATATATTTGCAAATGTTATTTTATTTCGAATAATTGACATAGCACAGTTGGTAAGAATTTGAGGTTAAAAGGTACTTCCTTTGGCTAAAGAGGAGCGGTGCAGGAATATGAGTTTACCATTGTTAGGGCATAAAGCTTTTGCCTCTTCGAAAATCCCATTGGCATCCCATGGACCTCCAGCCACACCATATCATATCAAATCATGGTTTTTCTTTAATTCATTTTTTTAATTATTGGTTTATTGTTTTATTATTTAAATTTTCACTAAAACCTTAATCTTTTTTTCTCAAACCATAAAATTCATGTTATTTTCATAAATCACTCTAAAATCTTTTTTTATAAAATTAATTTGTGTTTTTAATTTAAATTAAGAATTTAGAGTAATATTTTATTTTTAGGTTTAAATAATTAATTTTTTAAATTTAGGTTAATTCAACAATAACATTTTTAAACTTAGGTTAATTTAATCAAATTAGGATTTTTAGGCTAATTTATTTTTAGGTTTTCTAACCCTGATTTTATTTTTTGGCTAACTATTTTTCATCATGACTATTAATCACTGTTTTCCCTAACCCTTTTAATTTTTGATTTGTTACCTTATAATTGTTGAGGTTTTTTTATGCGCGAATTCTTTCCTCACCCCATACTCTGTGATTGTCGAATGCCTTCTGTTAAATATTTTGCCCCTTTTAATTTTGCCTTTTATTTCTGCCTTTTTATTTTATTATCTGCCTTTATTTCAATTATTTAATTTTCTGTCTTTTAAATATTAGAAAATATATATAGGTCGCAATAAGTTTTCTTGTAATAGTTGTAGGTTTTATTTCCTGCCTTTATTTTTCTGCTTTACAGGTGTTTATTATAATAGCGTAGGAACTTTTAATTATGCCTTTATTTTAATTGCATGGTTAGTAATCTTAGAGAGTTCAAGCCTTGTTAAAATGAATTAGCCCACTTATCTACGAGATAAATATCTGAATTTAACCACATGATTGTGCCACACACACACTTTTAGGGTAACCCTTCTTATGCTGCCTCTTGCCTTTTAATTACGATTCTAAAATAGTCAAGTCCCTCGAATACGAGGATACCTAAGCAAAACAAATGTTACTCTCAATTCATCATCATAGTTACATTGTCCCTCGAAGTTGCCTCGGTAAATGGTGATTGTCCCAATTGCTAAGGTATCCTCACCTGTTGCCTAAAAAAGATTAATGACTATTATATTCTTCCCTAAAGACTACCTACCTCTACATGGTAGGGACAATTTTATGGCGAACGATATTTCTCGATGCCCCTTCAACATCCAATAAAGGACTTCCTACCCTCTTATGGTATGGATAGCCTTTTCAAACCGAAAAGCTAAAAGAACAATTTTTCTAACTTAGGGTAGGTGCTCCTGATTGCTTACTCTTTGCAAATTCAAAACTCTTTTTCTCACTCATTTTCAAATACTTTCAATAACAAGGCTACGCTTATTTACAAGCTAAAGTCGTTAACAAAGTTTTTTCAATTCACACACGAAACTTTTCAAACAATTCAAACAAACAAGTGAGCTAAGCAATTAAGAGCCAATGGATAACCATGGATACAAAGGGTGCTTATACCTTCCCTTTGTATAACCTACCCCCCGAACTGAAAATCTTTGAAATGTCTTTCCTGTTCTTTTTTCCTTTCCAATTGGATAAAATAAAAGTCGGTGGCAACTCTTGCTATCCGCAACATTTTTTAAAAGTCAGTTCTCCCACCGTGTTACAAAATGTGTATGCTTGTCTCTAACTATTGCAGCCCAAAACAAAGATGAAAATTCTATATGAATCAAGGGAGAGCCTTGATCAAGGAGGAGTTATCAAAGATAGAGGGAGCATTCACATACCAGATTCTCATTCACATAAGAGATTCAAGCATTCCAACTTTCAATTGTTTGTCATCATCAAAAAGGGGGAAAGTGTGAAGTCAAGACTTTCTATCCAATGTGTTTTGATGAATACAAAGTGAAAGTCAAATAATCATGTCAAAAAGTATGGTAAAAGCTTCAAGAACATTGTATCAATTCAAGTGTCCAAGTCTTATCATGAGCAAAAGCTAGCACCAAATTATTCAAAATTAAAGTTAAAGACTAAGTATAGATCTTGATTGATAGAGGTACAAGCATGCAATTATATTGATAATTTTAGTGCTCAAATTATTCTCCAAAAAATCACTTGCATTGGCCATCTATAATATAAGAAAGGAAGATGTTCTGGAAAAAACATTTTTGCCCTTCTTTCTTTGTCTGCCACCTCATCAGAATGGGGGTATTTTGTGTCCAAAAATTACTTTATACAACCAAAGATGTCACCCAATTTCATTATAACTACATGGTTAGTAAATTGTGTCTTTGATTTTCATGATTGAACAAAATGCTGATGTCATTTTGTTCTCTTTGGTTTCAAACTAAAAGATCCAAATAAATTTTTCTGCACCTATACCAATGTCTCATCACATCACTTTTGAATTTTTCTAGCCATTTTCTCTTTCTTCCTCCACAAATTTTTTCTCCTCTCTCTTCCTTTGTTGTTCCTCTTCTTCATGTTTCTAACTCTCTCTTCCTTAGTTGAACTAAAAAACAAATATCAACATTGTAATAACAAAAGAACCTCAACCAGAAAAGACCAAACGGGAACTCGTGGAACAATGAATGCTGTTGTAAAAGGGTTTTGAGAGAAAATATACACTACTATTTTGTGATGGAAATCCATTTTGGAAGAAGAACATTTGTCTAAAGAGGAAGAAATTAAAAAGAAGAAGATGGAAGTGAGAGAGAAAGTTTTGTAACTTATTGCTATTATTTGTGAGGTATATATAATTTATATCTCACTTTTTTACACTTCAGATTTAATTTTTAGTTTCATTCAAACTTGAATTTTGGAAACCATTTTTGATATTATTTCTATCTACTTTTATGTTTTGTTACCGTATTTACGTCCGTGTCTGTAATTTCCTTTTTTACATAAGCATATTGAAGAAATTTCAATTTTTTTTGGTTATTTCAGGAATTTCAAGAGCTTGAATCACTTGCAGATCTAATGAAAAAAGAAGTTTCAGAATTAGAAAGAAAATTGATTCAGTAAACAAAGATTTGAAGCTGTTTTTTCTTAACCATGATGTTGCAGGTATTGTTTTATTTAAAGATTTTTCTCCTGTGCAATAACCTCAATAAGGGTGAAGTTTTAATGAGAGTGTGAGGATTTGGCTTTAATGAGATGGAGGAAAATATAAAGTAATATTTTTTCTTTATGTTAATATACCAAGATATTAAATTGATTTCAAGAATCTTTTTGTTATTTATGTTCAAATTTACAAATTTTAATTGTTGAGCTTTAAATACCTTTAAATGTGTAAAAGTTAGCTGAAAGGTTTCCACTTTCATATCTCTTCTGCTAAAATGATAAGCTGGAAGGCTTCCAGTTTCATATTTCTTATGCTAAAATCATAATATTGTTTAAATGGTTTACTTCTTATGTTCTAAAATATATTTATTATGCTAAAATAAGGAAACAATTAGTGATTGAAAGTTTACTTCTTGTCTCTTAACTTTTTATGTCCTATTATTATCAACACAGGTCTCTGATGGAAAGTGGCCTGATTGATCCTAAAGTCAATGTTCCTGCTCTGTTGGAAATGAATGAAGATGATTATTACTTCAAGTTTTCTAGAAGGAAATTAACTTATAACATTCTACCTTTAACGTTATATGGTATCATTTTGCCTCATATTTTTCTATGCAACTTATGGCTACGTGTTAGTGCTTGGAAATTTTTTAGATGTTATTGTTACAAGGATGTATACTTTATCTTACACAAACTTTTCCCTTCTCATATTCTAACTTATTTTTCAACTTACTTTATTGTTAGCAGAATAAACATTATTAATGAAATTTGAATAGTGTACTTTTAAGATTATTTGCAGAAAATTCTTGCTGTATATAGTTTGCTAATAGTTAACATTGTTGATACCTTTCCCATCCAACCATTACTTCTATATATATGAAACTAACTACAACTTCAACGCATCTTTTATGTAATTTTAGGAATATTCTTACTTGGTTTATTGAAAAAAGAATAAAATATATTAATGAAAATTTCATTTGAAAATGAAATCTCTCATTTTCTTAACTGTAAGGAACATGTAAGACACTGATATAAGATGTTGTTTTCATATATACATATAATGATGCAAATATGTCAGTGTGTAAGACATTGATATTGCTGTTGGACATATGAGTCTTATCCACCAGACATCCACCAGACGGTTTTGAGAGGTCTCTATTTTATCAATCCATTTTTTTAAAAAAGTTTATGCATCTCCCTATAAAGTTGTGCTTAGGCATGTAATTTTTCAATAGACCTACAGTCTCCATATCTATATTATTACCTTTGAATAGACTGCATAGAAAAATATTTGTATGTTGAAATATCTCATAATTAAAATTGTATTTATAATGTCTATGTTACCTATGATGTTTATTTTGATAGACAACGTCTTTTAACTATATAGTCTATGTTGAACATAGTAACTCATAATCAATGTTTTAAAAAATGGATTGACTATTATTATAATTATTTATTTATATCGTTTATTATTTAATATTTTATTTCTACTATTTGAGAAAATAAAAAAATCATAAATTTCTATTATTTCCTTTAATAGTAAAAATAGAAATAGTAAAATAATGAAAAAATTGTTCTCTAATTATTTTTATTTTTCAATTTTCGTAAATCAAATGAAGTTACTTATGAGAAAATAAAAGTGTGCCTGTTCATTAGGTCTTCTTTTCTGTCCATATCAATTCAAATAATGACATTCCTATAACTTTTTTTTTGCATTTCATACTGCTCATGAGACAACAACTCTCTATTGTCAAATGGTCTACGATTTTTTCTCTCTTCACCTTCATGTGACACGTGTATTGCCATCATCAATTTTTCTCTGCCTGATAAACATGAAAGGGACAGCTCCCTGCCACCTTTTCAAAACCAATTTCCCAAAAACCCATAAAACTTTGCCAAAGTTAATGGGTGATTAATCAATGAAAATTCTTAAATTGTAGATAATTGAATTTAGACAAAATCTTTTTTGAAAGAGTAAAATCAACTGAAGAAAAACTTTGCAGTTGTAAAGGAAAAAACTAACCCAGTATCAATAAAGATTGTAATATTATCTTATTATTGTAATATTATCTTATTATTGTAGTCCTTTTTTTTAATTTGGTAAGAAATAATATACAAATAATTGCATTCAATCATTTTTGTTTAGATAATGTTCCATTATAAATGGAAATAGAAAAAATAAATCTTTTTCGATATTAAATTTTAAATTTGGTGTTATTTATACCATAGAGTCATACGATAAAAAAACGTATGGTTGATTCAAATGCGGAAAAATATTAGGATACATGTTTATACCATTATACATGTATGATTAATTTAAATATAAGAAATATGTGGTTTTTTTCAATAATTTATGTATGGTATATATTTGATAAATATTTTAACATCATAACTTTTAATGGATCTAAATCTAAACCCCCAATTTTTAATAGGTCTAAACCCATATATGTCGTCTGTTTCAAATTTTAATGGGAACACATTATTAAAATTGATCTAAACTTTTGTTTAAAGTTATAAATTTATTTTTAATATCTCTAATTTTACTATTAAGGAAAATAAAATATGTTTTTAAATATTTTTTTATTTTTAATTTTTAGTTAATTAAATATAGTTTTAAATAGAAATTATTAAAGTTTATATATAACCGAATTTGGTTTATAAAATCAAACCAACAAGTAACATTACTATGACTTAATTAATATTGGATATGCGGATGGCTACACTACTATACACTAGAAATTCATGGTCACATTACTATGACTTAATTACAAAATATAATTTTAACTTTAATTAAAATTTATTACGTTAATTATAAATTATCTAAACGTAATGAAATTTATAAAAAAAATACAATTAAAATTTTAATTTTAACAATTAAAACTTAACAGAAATTTATAAATAAATTAATAAAAATTAAAAATTAAATCGGAAAATTATTAAACTAATAATAATTTAAATTTGTATTGATGAAATGTCATAAAAAAATCATTTGAAATACACAAGTGCACCACGTGAAACTTTGCTAAAAAAATTAAATTAAAATAGTAGCAAATAATTTAGAGGAATCAAAATTTATAATGTTTTTAATATACTAAAAATAATAGTTGATAGATTCAATAGAATAAAGAAACAAAGTATCAAAATGAAAAAAATTTATTAATTGATAGAAATAAAATGAACACAATTTTTGGGCCATTCTTATATAATAAATTTATTCTAATTTTGTGTATCATTATTAATTCAATATAACAAATTTCCAAAATTATTAACATATCGTTTTTTATTCTAAAAGGAATGTACTTATTCCATTTATATGATGTTTTATTTCATCGGTCCAAAATTTGAAATGGTTGTTCCCTATAATTAAAATCGATATATTTGTTTTTATTAACTGATAAATAGTATAAATCTTTGAAGATCTTAACTTTAAACCACCATTTCAAAATAATTCTATACTTCAAAACTTATGTGTTTTTTCGGAAGTGTACTTCCGAAATCCCAAAAATGGGATTTCGGAAATGCATTTCCGAATTCTGGAAAAAATTTGAAAAAAAATTATTTCAGAAATGCATTTCGGAAATAGGGATATTTAGGGGTTTTCGCTGGGGTCAGCCTCATAGGGAGGTGAAGAAAGAAATTCTCTAGATTAAGTATTATCGAAATTAAATCTATAATATAAGAAAATTAAATGTTCTGAAAAATATTATTTTAACCTTTTGTTTTTGGCTGCCACCTCATCATTTTTGGGGCATTTTGTGTCTAAAATTTACCTTTTGCAATTAAATTGTACTTTTGCAACTAAATTGTACCATTTTGTGGGCATTTTGTGTCAAAGTTTAGTTTATGCGTGTGTAAAATAATTATACACTTTCGGTGCATGAGTATTATTTTCTTTTTTAATTCACAAGTAAAATAATTGTACCATTTTGTTGAGCTTTATATACAAAAATTTACAATTGATCCAAATATTTTTATAAATGATACATAAACATAAATAATATTTGTATACAGGAAAAAAATTATTATTGGTCTAAATATTTTTATATATGAAAGATGGTATAAGTATACGGGAAAAAAATCTATTATTGATTTAAATATTTTTATATACGAAAATTTATTATTGATATAGATATTTTTATAAATGATACCTAAACATAAATAATATTTGTATACGGAAAAAAAATTATTATTAATCTAAATATTTTTATATACCAAATATGGTATTTATGATCCAAAAAAGATATACGGGAAAAAATTTATTATTGATTTAAATATTTTTACATTCGAAAAAATCTATTATTGATTTAAATATTTTTTTCTTCTTTAATCTTTAATTTAATATAAATATATCATGTAAATAAATGCGCGTACCAGACTAGAACCCGTGCGTACGCACGGGTTTGTTACTAGTTTGTGTTTAAAATTACTTGCAAATATAATTTTTTTAATCATATTTGAACCATGTTAAATCACTTTTAAATATAATTTTTTTATCATGTTTGAACCATGTTAAATAACACTTTCAAATATAATCTATTGACTTGAATAAATCAATTAGATGTTGCATTAAATTGGTTCAAATAATTAGACAATCTTTCAATTTTTTCATTTTTTTTAAACATGAAGTTTTTGGGTAAATTGTTGCATTTTTACCTGCCATAACAGCACAAAAACCGCCACAACTTACAATGTTCTGAAACAGTATTTTTAAATTTGAAAAATGCTGCGAACTTGTTAAGTCAAGTGATCATTTTAACTGACTTAAGAAATGCTGTACAGAATTTAAAATTATGTTTTTTCATGAACCATTATTATTTTAAACTATTGCAAACCTTCATGAAAATGTCTTAAAATTTACCATGTTTTATAGAGGTGTTGTGCACTTATAAATACATGAAATTTCCAATTAAAAATCACCTCTTCCATTGAAATTAACATCACTATATTCATTCATTTTCAAAATCAAGTGTTTTGATACTTCAACTTTTATTGAGAATTTCTCTACACGTGTTCTTCATATTATTTCAGAAAAAATTCTCTCTCATTCATAAACACTTGAGCACTAATATATATTTATAAATTGCTTGTTGGAAGGGAAGATCAATCTTTGTGATTGATATATATTCATCAATTTTATTACTCAAATATATTTTTCAGATTTTGGTTACTATTGACTTGCTATCCAGGATTGTTGGAAGCAAGGGTTTTTTATTAGTGAGAGGATTGTTCTCATAATCAAGTTAGTAAGTCCAAGAGGATTGTTCTTGGTGGTTGAAATCTTGTTTTCCAGGATTGTTGGAAACAAGTGAGTCATTAAGGGATGATTGTTTTCTTAGTGTACTTAGGAAAAATCCAAGAGGATTGTTCTTGGTATTTTGGTTTGTCTTGTACAAGTTACCAACAATAGTAAAATCTCTTACTGTGTAAGGGATTGGAGTACTCTCGGATTGTGAGGGGAACTAGGATATATCCTTGTGTCATTTATTTTTCTTCACTTTACATCTTTCATAACTTCACCATATATCAGAAAAATAATTTATACATCATCAAAAACCGTATAAAATTTTAAAGTCCTAATTCACCCCCCTCTTAGGCACAATCTGTACTTACATGTGCTTCCACATCTGGTTGATTCTTCTTGAGAGAAGAGATAACTCATCTTTTTATTTTGAAGAAGAGTCTTTAGATCTTTCTTTTTTAACCTGAAAAGCGTTAGTTTCATAATTTTTAGTAGATTTAAGAACAAGAGACTTACCGGACTTTTGGGACTCATGTTCATCAAGTTCTATCTCATGACTTCTTAGTGCACTGATGAGTTCTTCTAAGGATATACTATTTAAATCTTTTGTAACTTTAAATACAGTGACCATTGGTGCTCATCTTCTGGGTAGACTTCTGATGATTTTCTTGACATGGTCTGCTTTGGTCTATCCTTCGTTCAGAACTTTTAGGCCAACAGTCAGTGTTTGAAATCTTGAGAATATTATTTCAATGGACTCGTCTTCTTCCATATTGAAAGCTTCGTATTTTTGAATGAGAGCCAGAGCTTTTGTCTCTTTTACTTGAGCATTACCTTCATGAGTCATTTTGTGAGACTCTATCATGTCATGTGCAGTATCTCTATTTGTGATTTTTCATACTTTTGTTTTGATATAGCATTGAGCTGAATATTTCTAGCTTTGTGATGATTTTTGAATTCTGCCTTTTGTTGTTTGGTCATGATCTTTCTATCAATCTTATTTCCTTCTTTATCTGCTGGATATGTGTAGCCATCTAAGACCACGTCCCATAAGTCAGCATCTTGACTAAGAAAGAAACTTTCTAGTCTATCTTTCCAGTATTCAAAATCTTTTCCATTAAAGACTGGAGGTTTTGAATAGTTGTTATTATTTTGATCAGTTGCCATAGTGTTTTCCTTCTGGATCATTTTCTGACACAGTTAAGTCTTTGCACCCAGGACCAAGAGATTTGATGCCAATTGAAGGGTATGAAGACACTTAGAAAGGGGGGGGGGGGTTGAATAAGTGGTTTCTTTTTCGTTCACAACAACACACAAAACACAGATATTTTTAACTTGGTTCGTTTGCAACTCAAACTACTCCAGTCCACCCGCCAAGGTGATTTCGCCTCTTAATCGAGGACTTAATCCACTATAATCAAAACTGATTACAAATGCACAACCAACTGTCGTGACTAACAATACATTGCACAAGCCAACTGCGAGTGACTAACACTAGATAATAAACCGTTCAGGGATCTCCACAAGATATAATGTTTATTTATCTAGAAAACCTCTAAGACTAAACTAGTCCTAACCCACTCGAGAATTTTGGCCCAACTGGTCTCTCAAGGAGCAATTACAAGTTAACAATAGTGTTTCAGATTGCTTCATAAAGCTTTAATCACAACTGTGATATTTCACTAAGTGTTTAGTACAAGAAATATGAACTCAGAAAATAATTTTCTTCAGTGTAAGAATTCTCCGTTTGTATTTGAGTTTCTGTTCTTTCAGTTTGTATATATCAGTTCTTCGTTGATGTTGTTGCTACCGTGAAAAAATGATCAGAGTCGCCACTAATATATTTATCCTATCAAGGGAAAGGAATATCTGAAAACTTAACTCGAATAAGAACAAGGTCTAACGACCAGAGAAACTAGGTACGGGAGTCGATTACGCAAGGGGAACGTGTTAGCACCCCTCACGTCCGTCGTACTCGACGGTGTCCACTTATGTTAGTTTCTATCTAAAGGGTGTGTCTAAAGTCTAAGCCTAATGTGAATGCATGCAAAAGAAACACGGGGAAAAGAAGGATTATTTACAATTGTGCTTGCTTAGGCCCCGCGACCCAATGCCTACGTATCCCTTACAAGGAATACGAGCTACCATAGTTCGGCTCAATAGTTTCCTTTAGTTTTTGTGTTTTTTAATTTAACAGAGGTTAAGGCCGCAATCCACGATGCTCGACCTTTGGAGACTTACACGCCTAAGTATGGAAAGGACTTAACTTGTTCTTAGAAGAGAAGGAACATGGGTTTGTGTTTTTTATGTAATTTCATGATGAACAAAACCCAATACAAGGCTTCACACCATTTAATTACTTTATTTTAATTTTTAACCATTATTAAGTGTTTTGAGTATTTTTGTTGGATGATTTTTAAAGGGAATTAGTTTGCGATTTGAATCACACAAAAGTATGTAAGTGGTGTCGAAGCAGATTAGGGAATACACCCACTCGCTTCTCTTCCACTTAGGTATGTAATAGTGTGATTCGCCTATTCAATTATTAGGTTTTTTAAGATTGAAAAGAAAAAGAAAGAGAATGATAAAGGGGGACTAACCTACTACTCTATCCTAATATTATCATACCAAGATAGTCCTAAGTCAAGGATAACAATCCTAAAACCTATTTCAATTTCTCTTAACAAAGAAGGAAGAGTCTAAAGGAACATGGTAATCAAGAGATAACATGAAATGGAGCTACAACTCCAACAAGACGGGATAAGAAAGCACACATGAACATCTAACAAAAGAAGTAAGCAAAACTATGTTAAACTAGCTAAATACTGTTCAAATCATGAATGAAGTTAGAATAGTGTGAACATAAGGTAAGGTCAGTGGCAAACAAACCCTAAGAAGTGCCTAAACAAACATGATATCATACCAAAAGGTTCATACAAGATTACAAGTCAATTGCACAAATTATGACACAGTCGTTAACAAAAAACAAGTATTTACACATGGAAAGGAAAATTCAAGTAAAATAAGAGGAAATGATTTAAAAATTCCAACTTCAGGTCTTAAGACCCCTAAACATCTCTAATTATATGAAAAAAACTGATCTATGTCAATTGCACAAGTGCATTTCACATTATGAGCAAAAACAACACAAACATCTTTGAGAAATACACATTAACCGGGTTTAAAACCCTAAGCAAAAACATAATAAAAATGGGAATTAGAACTTTACTTTTTGTACCTAATATCATATGTGAGGCTACTACAATCATGAAAGAAAATGGCAGTAAAGTTCTACTCTTAAGGCCTCTATTCAAACTAGTTTGTAAAACATACCCAAACATGAGAAAATATGAACACATTGAAGAAAAAGTCTTCATTAAAAATAGTGAAACAATTTCTAAAATTCTATAAAAAAAATATTACAATTATCTAAACACTTTAAAGCACCTAAAAAATATTTTTTTTTTATTTTTATTTGGATGGAAAATTATTCATCAAGCAAAAGTTGTGAAGAAAACCATTTGAAACAAATATGAAAAATCTGCCTATAAGGGGGTGAGAAAGTAATTGGAATCTGAGCTGGATTCTTTTAATCAGCACATTGGGCTTATAACAAGGGGTAGGAAAACGAAAATGCTAAAGCCCATTTGCAAAACGAGACCCAGGTTCACACATTATGTCACCTTTCCATTTACATTTTGCTTGTCACATTATTTGTTTTCAGCATTTATGTAGTGAATTATTAAGAATGTCACATGCACTTGTATCAATTGGGCAATGGAGATTTAAGTAGCTAGAAGACAAAAAAACAAACATGAGCCAATCACGCACGTCCATCTCACCATCTAATCATTTGAATAAGGCAAAAATAGAATTAATGGAAAAACATGATACAATGCGATCAGGCCACGTAGGCTAAATGGGAGTGAAACGTGAAACAAACTCAGATGTCGGAACCATTGTTCCGGTCGTTTTCTCCGGTGATCCCACGACCGAGGCACACCACATTTTTCCAGAAATCAAAGATGCTACCACTACTTGACTCAAAATTTCATGCATATAGATTCTAAATCTAACATATAGATCAATACATATTCTCTACGTAGGCTTCTGACATATAAATTCCTCACTGCCCACAAATAGTACTCATAACACTGCTCCATATCACACTTTCGCTGTGCAACTCTGATTACCGGTCTTAAGTCATCGTCCAATATGTTACACTCCTTTCATATTCACTTCTTCATAAGTTGCACAACACGGTGAGTAATTATTCTCACGGTTTAATATCCATCAAAACTTATATCATTAAGGTAACAAAACAAGTTCATCCCATTTATATGATTCCATCTACTACCAACAAGAGATTTAGGGTGATCAAGTCCTAAATTTGTCAATAGATAGCCGACAACCATATTTAAGCATAAATCGTCGTTACTACATAATAGTGTCTTTTCCGAGTTTGCACTCAAACTCATTAACATCGTCATGGTTCCATAATTCACTTTGAGTCTTTACAACTTGCACACTTCCCTCTCATTGGGTCTTATCGGTGAGACACCAATGTCCAAACATTTTACACAATCCGCTTCATAGTCACTTAGCATCAAACACTTGTTAAGTACTTCCAAACTTCATAATCACTGATATACTCGTGCACTACTATTCATCTTGTTCTAAATAAAAATCCTCATCCTAGCAAAAGATCGCAATAATATTCATAACTTGTGGTCTTACTCTAAATCACATGACATCTTTCGCGTCCAAGTATCGTTCCACTCGGAATCTCAACGAAGTCTTCCTCACATCAATAGATGTCAGAAATCCTCTACAATTCTTCTTTTATACATGTCGTTGCTTTGGCATCGCAAATATGACTTTAACCGTTCTAAAACTTATTTCACCTTTACTACTAATTCACTCCTCACTAAAATCCATCGGCACTCAAATCATCTTTATTATCGAACATCTCATCAACTTATTCATCAACATGTTCTACTATACTTCGTTTCAAACAATCGCGGTAGTAGGCATTCCTATTCAACAAGCTTCACGCTTCCTTAACCGGCTTCAGAATATCTCCTCATAGGATCACTCTACTGTATTTATAACTCTCTCATAAGGTAGAAAATAATCTCTCCTCTTCGTAGGTTCAAACAGCACATTAATCCGACACTCGGAACTCAAGATATGAATTTTCCAACGTCATTCAAAATGCAAAATCGACATCATGCAGCGACACTCTAAACGATATCTCCAAAACCCCTCAAATAGCACACTTAATTTCTAAAATTGTTTCTCAAAAAAACCTTTGAATTATTCCTTCAATCCGTTCAACTCAGACACTGACATCCCGTGCAGTACCAACGAACAAGTCTAGTTTTAAGAACAAGTGTAATCGTAACTTCACCTCTTTCCAACATCATCCTGTTATAACTAAATATGTTACAGCTACTACAACCATTTTTATAACAAATTTCATCTCATTAGGTTTCCAATGCTTTAAATGAAACTCAAATCGGATGCCTAGAACTCCAGTTATAAATTCTTGAAGTTTCATAACGATTCAACAACTTTTTCTGCATTTTTCCTACGGAAATTCCGCTCCGAAACTCATCATCTTCCAATCAATAACATTCCAAACATCTCCTTATCATATCTCTTCGCTCCCAAACTTCTTATAACTTGAGCGACACATTCCATCGCCGAAGTCCGATTTCTGAAACATCACGACAGCAATCCTCTTTGCAACTTGCAACTGAACCTCTTCCGAGAAGCAAAGCTTCTCCTCCACTTCGCTCAAACCAACTCCTGCAACAAAACAAACAAGTTCCGACAGTGATTCACTCACATGTCGCGTACCAAGGGATAATACACCGACAATATTCAACTGTCGCGCAACTCAACTGACTCGACAATTGGCCGGGCGGACTGACCTGCTCTGATACCACTATTGTAACACCCTTCTAAACCTTGCGGCAATTATATAAAAATTTCAGAGTAAACATGAAAACAAGGGTGCCTCAATTCAATAAAACTATTTATTATAAGTCATTTGTCATGCTTCATTTAGAAACGAATCATCAATTCAGTAAAATCATGTTTCTACACAACGGAATATTCATCATACAGATAAACATAACATCATCTATGCAACATCCCACAAAATTAATACAATAACAACAGAATAGATTATCATCGTAGACTCTAACTAGCATTCCCCAATGTTACAATATCAGAGCATGACATCGACGCTATACTTAGACAGACTGGCCTATGAGCTATCCTCACCAAAGCCAAAAGTCGCTACTCGCCAATCTGAAAAGGTCAATAGTAACGGTGAGTCTCATTCAAATTAACAAATGTTATAGAGTCATAAATAATAACATATCATAGTCACATTATTCACCCAATTGTACCATATACAGATATTCAGACAAGTTTCATCATCACAACAACCAACACATCATCAATATTCATAACACCGGAAAACATCCATTCATGTTATAAAAATCATGCATATGAATGCAACTGACACTGTGCATGTGGTACCAACATCATCAATGGGATTAACCCACCGACCGACCCAACATCATCAAGATATGGCCATGTCAGCACAAATTCCACACAATGGGAATTATGCCCTTCACTGAATCCCCACATCATTCAGGATTCAGCCCTCAACCAATGATTATGAATGAATGCAACATATATAACATACTTATATCATCATCATCATCATCAAGTATGTTCATATATATTAGCATCATTCAATTACAATTAAATCATTATCATCATCATTAAAGAACATACATGTATCTACATCAATCATTATCATCAATAAGAAAGAACATACATGTATCCACATCATTCCAAAACAAATCAATCATCATCATACAATTCTCAACAATCATCACATAATAATGTTTTTCAAAACAACATCTTATATTGTCACATTTCATCATATATGTCAGCAATACGTCATCCATCCAACAGACAAGATATCCACATCATACTCACATCATCACACAAACTATCTAATAAGCTTCATCATACCAACAAACAAATCATCGCATGAATCATGTTTTAAACATAGCTTGTATCGTTACATCTCATCATATATGTCCACAACACAACATTCATCAAAACAAGCAAAATCGTGATTTAAAAATAATTTCGAGCTACTACTCATTTCATCATCCTAACATAAAGAATACTTCATAAGCTTCATCCTGCTCGAAACGGCATTTAAAACAGGCCAACGGTTCAAAAGTTATGCATCTTTAAACTTTTCAAAAATTACTTGCAGCACGCGGCGCCACACATTGTTCGCGACGCGCTGCCAGGAAACGACACCTTCACGAAGCCAACAAGGGACGCGGCGTGAACTGAATGAAATAATTATCCTTAAGATTTCTACCAAGCAGTTCATGGCGCCAACAATTGGACGCGGCGCGAACTGACCAGGTCAGAGATCCCAATCACAAAATGACGACATACGAACCTGAATCCCAAATTCCTCAACCTGGACCTAATCAATTCAAGTTGATCAAACACTAAAAAACAGCCACACAACATATGTCATACACACATATAACATATATTATGCATCATGGAACCTCATACAACACCAAATTCATGGGATTCTTCAAAACAGATAATTATCAACAACATCCCAAAACTCAAACTCTATCATACGACTTAATCAACATGAAATATTATAACTATATCAATCCTATTATCTATAACCCGATAATAGATGTTAATCGGAAGAGTCCCCCTTATCTTAGCCAAGAATCTGGACTTTTCCCCTTCTTCTCCATCAAACCCGTAAGCCATTTTTCCTCAAATTCAGCAAGAATCTGCCATCTTCAAACTTGCTAATCTCCCTCATCAAAAACCTCCCTGACACGAATTAATGTATCAAATCGAAGGAAATTTCGTGTAGAACCCGAATCTTCAAGAATTACCTGATTTGGAGCTACAAGAAGAAAGTTATGACATGATATGTGGTATATGCTCCACGAATACGAAAATGGGTCTTTGTCCATGAGCTCTCTCCTTCTTCCTCTTAGGTTTTCCTCTTATATTTTCCAATTATCTTATTTTATGAAAATAAAGCAAAATAACTTTAGTAATAGGGCCTACCAATCACACCCCTCCATTACTAACCACAACTTGGACGAATAGCTTATTTTACACAATTTCCAACTTAAGTCCAATTAAAATACCAATAATCCAAGAAATTAATTTAAACTCCCATTAAATTAATAAATGTAAAATATGGGGTGTTACAAATCTTCCCCACTAAAAGAGTTTTCGTCCTCGAAAACATACTTACAGTGAAAAGTTCCGGATAGGAGTCCTTCATCTAACTTTCCTGTTCCCAAGTAACATTTCCATAGTCGATCCTCAAATTCATCTGACATAACTAACAGAAAGCATGTCTCGTACATTCAAATCTCAACTCTTACGTCACATTTGACCATTCAAAGGTTTACCACTCGTTATATCTCCAAAAGGTTAACAACAATAGAACATTGAGGTACAACGTATACAATGCGCCAAGTAACTGAATAATATAATTACACAACCATGGTATGACCACACTTGGTCAACACTGCAGTAATGCATTCCATCTTCTGAATGCACCAACCTTAGATACACTCTTCCATCTGAGCGATAAAATATTACTTACACTTTTCACCAACTGCTTCCTTAAAAAAAACTCAATAATCATATTCCTATACCATTGAATTTCAATTATCTGACTCCTCTCAAGTCACACCAGCAATTATCCAACACGTTACATTCTGCTTTTGCTGCACTATTTCGATTACTCATTACAACCATCATTATCAATTAGATTTCTGAGTTTTACCCGATTCTGGCTCTCTTTACCCATTCGTTCAAGAATCATTCTTTATCATACGTGGTACTAATCTACCACTCAGCAATACTTACTCGCACTAAAAAAAAATTCCTGATTTACTTCATCTATTAAACATTCCAACCATCAGAACGAGTGCACACAAGTAATTGTAATCACACTCATCAGCCTCAATATACCATTGCTTACAGAATAGCTCAAACTGAGTTCTGCTCTTCTCTAAGAATTAAATCAACTTCGTCCTTCATAGAGTATAATTCCTCATTATATCTCGAATCTACAATATCGCCTTAACAACGACACAAAATCATTATAGCATCATATAGTATCAACACACCGTCTTCACTTCGCCGAATGCATACTCATCAACCACGTACAACCACAATAATATGCTCATCATCTCGACAATTATTCAAAAGAGTTCTGATTCTCCGGCACGGCATCCTTACATCCACTAGATTCTAAATCTAACATATAGATCAATACATATTCTCTACGTAGGTTTCCGACATATAAATTTCTCACTGCCCACGAATAGTACTCATAACACTGCTCCATATCACACTTTCGCTGCACAACTCTGATTACCCGTCTTCAGTCATCGTCCAATATGTTACACTCCTTTCATATTAACTTCTTCATAAGTTGCACAACACGGTGAGTGATTATTCTCACAGTTTAATATCCACCACAACTTATATCATTAAGGTAACAAAACAAGTTCATCCCATTTATATGATTCCATCTAATACCAACAAGATATTTAGGGTGTTCAAGTCCTAAATTTGTCAATAGATAGCCGACAACCATATTTAAGCATAAACCATCGTTCCTACATAATAGTGTCATTTCCGAGTTTGTACTCAAACTCATTAACATCGTCACGGTTCAATAATTCACTTTGAGTCTTTACAACTTGCACACTTCCCTCTCATTGGGTCTTATCGGTGAGACACCAATGTCCAAACATTTTACACAATCCGCTTCATAGTCACATAGCATCACACACTTGTTAAGTACTTCCAAACTTCATAATCACTGATATACTCGTGCACTACTATTCATATCGTTCTAAATAAAAATCCTCATCCAAGCAAAAGACCGCGACAACATTCATAACTCGTGGTCTTACTCTAAATCACATGACATCTTTCGCGTCCAAGTATCATTCCACTCAGAATCTCACTGAAGTCTTCCTCACATCAATAGGTGTCAGAAATCCTCTACAATTCTTCTTTTATACATGTCGTTGCTTTGGCATCACAAATATGACTTCAACTGTTCTAAAACTTATTTCACCTTTACTACTAATTCACACCTCACTAAAATCCATCGGCACTCAAATCATCTTTATTACCGAACATCTCATCAACTTATTCATCAACAACATGTTCTACTCAACTTCGTTTCAAACAATCGTGGTAGTAGGCATTCCTATTCAACTAGCTTCACGCTTCCTTAACCGGCTTCAGAATATCTCCTCATAGGATCACTCTACTGTATTTATAACTCTCTCACAAGGTAGAAAATAATATCTCCTCTTCGTAGGTTCAAACAACACATTAATCCGACACTCGGAACTCAAGATATGAATTTTCCAACGTCATTCGAAATGCAAAATCGACATCATGCAGCGACACTCTAAACAATATCTCCTAAACCCTTCAAATAGTACACTTAATTTCTAAAATTTCTTCTCAACAAACCTTTGAATTATTCCTTCAATCCGTTCAACTCTGACGCTGACATCCTGTGCAGTACCAACGAACAAGTCTAGTTCTAAGAACAAGTGTAATCGTAACTTCACCTCTTTCCAACATCATCTTGTCATTATTAAATATGTTACAGCTATTGCAACCATTTTTATAACAAAGTTCATCTCATTAGCTTTCCAACAATTCAAAAGAAACTCAAATCGGATGCCCAGAACTCCAGTTATGAATTCTCGAAGTTTCATAACGATTCAACAATTTTTCCTGCGTTTTTCCTACGAAAATTCCGCTCCAAAACTCATCATCTTCAAATCAATCACAGTCCAAACAGACCCTTATCATATCTCTTCGCTCCCAAACTTCTTATAACTTGAGCGACACATTCCATCGCCGAAGTCCAATTTCTGAAACATCACGACAACAATCCTCTTTGCAATTTGCAACTGAACCTCTTCCGAGAAGCAAAGCTTCTCCCCCACTTCGCTCAAACCAACTCCTGCAACAAAACAAACAAGTACCGACAGTGATTCACTCACATGTCATGTACCAAGGGATAATAGGCCAACAATATTCAATTGTTGCGCAACTCAATTGACTCGACAATCGGCCGGACGGGCCGACCTGCTCTGGACTTTTCCCTCTTCTCCATCAAATCTGTAAGCCCTTTTTCCTCAAATTCAGCAAGAATCTCCCATCTTCAAACTCACTTATCTCCCTCATCAAAAACCTCCCTTGTGAGGGCAAGGTGTTGTTTTCATGCTGTCAAAATATTGTGAATCAACCGCAACTTAAGTGGAAACATAAAAATCAAGCACATGCAACCAAGACAAGCATTTTTGGACACAAAACACCAATAGGTCGACTCACACATATCATAGGTCGACCTATTGCAAGCCCTTTGTGAAGAAAGTCAGGTGAAGGATGAATGCGTTGACGCATTACCTTCTTAGGTCGACGCATTGGGTTTTTGAGGAATTCACGGGAATGCGCACGCCGACCCTTCAGGTCGACGCATCAAAGTTTGGCTGCTCAAGTGCAAGAATGGAATGCGTCGACGCATTGCTTCATTAGGTCGATGCATGGCCTTTTGGGGAATCCACGGGAATGCACACGCCGACCCTTTAGGTCGACACAAGTGTCACACTTGGCTCATTTTTCAGGTGCAAAGCATTACATAGGTCGACCTATGCAGAGAGCAGGTCGACCTGTCGCTAATAATTCTGGTTTCCTGTTGTGTTCATTTTGGTCTATGCATTGTATGTGGTATAAATACTCAAGTGATCATTCTCAAGCAAAAACAACAAGAAACGTGAAATATAGACTCATCTTCTTCTCATCTTCAACCTTTTGCTTATTGATCGAGAATCACACATAATCATCTTTCTCGATCGAAGTAAGGAATGTAACACCCCATATTTTCTAATTTTAATTTAATTTGAAATTTAATTAATGATTAGAATTATTGGTGGTTTGTGGAAAATAAATTGGAAAAGAATGGTTTGTGGTACTGGGCCAGGTGTGATGTTAGTAAGAAGGAGGTGTTAAGTTAGTAAAGCCCATTACTAATTTAATGTTATTTTTATAAAATAATAAGGAAATTGGGAAAAGAGAAGGTTAGAGGCAAAAGGGACAGAAGTCTGAGAACTAAAGAGTACGTGAAAGAGAGAAGAGCCAAAGGAGAAGAAGACCTTCGAAGATTCGACTCTAAGGTAAGGAGTGATTACTCTAATTATATGGTATTATGATTTTGATGATGATAGGATTGAATTAAGGGATTAGAATCTCTATTTGGGATGTTAGGTTTTGTGAAATACCAACACTAACATGCATGATTTGATGAATTAACTGCAATTGATGATGTAGTATTGTTACATGGTGTTATTGTATGTTGTTTGTGTATTAGAATCATGTATTTGGAGTATTTTGATGTTATTGGTGATCAATTTCGTAATGGTATGAGTTGGTATGTGTTTGGGATGCATAAAAGCCTTTAAAATCATGTTTTTCAGCTACTGGGTTCGTGGGAACCGGTTCCCATGTGGGAGGAACCGGGTTCCAGTGTTTTTAAACGTTAAAAATAGAATTTTTGGGTCCAGGAACCGGTTCCCATGTGGGACGAACCGGGTTCCAGTACAAATTCCAGCAGCACGTTTTGAAAACTGTTCTAACTTTAAAAGCTTCTAATTTTCAAACCGTAAGTCCGTTTTATACGCCGTTTTGGACGTTGTTCCTTAAATTGAATGCTCTACCATATGAAATAAAGAAAACAACAATAACTTGATTTTATTTTGAAAAGTATCGTTTTCTTCAAATGTGGTTTATTCTTGTTTTGCATAGTTGATGAGGTGCAATGAGTTGTTGTTTGCATAATTGAATATGTGCAATGATGTGTGTTGTTATAATGTGATTGCTTCTTCTTATTATGCAAATGGATGTTGTTCGTGGTAAATATGGTTATCATGTGTTTTGAAGAATGATGATACAGATGGATGTTATTCATGGTAAATGTTGTTATCATGTGTTTTGATGAATGATGATGATTGATTTGTTTTGAATGATGCATGATACATGTACATACTTGTTGTGACGTTATTGGTAAGATGTGATAAAGCGATGTTAAGCATCGGATTGATGATGATATAAGTATGTGACATGTGTGCATTCATTCATAAATCATTTGCATTGGACTCGTTGATGAACGGATCCTTGACGGCTAATTCCCATTGTACGGAGATTAGCAGGCAGTCATCGTGTGCCCATGTGGGGTGTGAGCGATGAGGCAGTAGTCGTGTGCCCATGTGGGGTGTGAGCGACTAAAGGGCAGTATCAAATAGAGAAGTCCTGTGAATGTGATTCACGAATTTTGGTACCACATGCATAAGAGTCTGCATGGTCTTTGTATAAATTATGACATGCCAGGATGAAATCCGGTGTTATGATTGGGTGGTGTTATTGGTGCATAATTTTGACTTGTGCTTGTGATTGGTATGAATTGATAAATCTGAATATGCTAAGTAGGGTGGATAATTGATTATGAAATTCTATATCTGATGATTTATAATGCTATTTAATTATGATGTAGTCTCACCCATACTTTGATGATTTCATATTGAAGTAGCGGCTTAAGTGATCGGTGAGGATGACTCGTAGAGTTTATCAGGTTATGTTGGGTCATGTCGGTCATGCTCTGATTTGTAACACTGGGATCGATAGTCTTAGAGTTACTTGTAATACACTGTTTTGCCATTATTGGTTTATGTACCGCTGATTTTATCGAAGATGTTTTATAACATTGTTGAATGAGTTTCCGCTGTGCTGAAAATGTGTTTTAATATTTTTGAATTATTTCTAATAAAGCATGACAAACGTCTTGGTATTTTATTTATTTTATTAATTGTAGCATCCTTGCTGTAAATTTACTCTGATTTTATTATATTTCCGCGGGGGTTTAGAAGGGTGTTACAAGGAACGTGTGTTGATAAGGTTCGACGGTAGAGTTTGTCTTGTTTGAGATTCGACGGTAGACATTCATCTTGTTCGAGTGAAGATTGTTGAGGGTGTTTCTTGTATAAAACCTTAGGGTTTTTCCTTCCTCATCAAAGATTTTGTTCGAAGGTTTTTGACGATCGATTCGCTTTGGTAATCAATTCAGCCGTGCATAAGGGTTTGAGAGATTGAAGATCTACTCAACAAACTTGCTACAACCGGAGGATTGAGAAAGGAACGATCGGGGTCTTGATGGTGAAGATTTTAGACATTGACTTGATTCGACTTGAATCAAGGGGAGGATCGAATTGTATTTCAATTTTACTGCATGATTGTGGTTGGTGATTGGTACTTTCTATCCTTGTTAAACATTTTGCAATCAAATAAAACTTTCCTAATTTCATTTGAAATTAGGGGCAGACGTACTCCTGCGAGGACGATAGAGGAACTGCCTAAACAAATATCGTGTTCCTTATCGCTTTTACTTTATCGCATTTTCACTTGTTTTCGTTTATTTCAATTATTGAACAAAAACTAAGGTTAGGTAAAATATCGATCACCAAGTGTTCGATAAAATTACTCAATCAAATTTTTGTTCATATTTTAGTGAGAACGTTCATTGTGAGTAATATACCATATAGTGTGTAATTGAGACAATCGAGATATTCGTTAAAACGTAATTCATCACTTGACATTCTCATCCGTTTGGTTCAGTGCACATATCCGGTCTCCGATAACATAATCATCTTAGACGATTAAGTGATTCAGGGAAGCCACGTTTCAAATAGCTAAAATTTTCTTAAGTCAAAAATGGTGGTCTATTCACCCCCCTCTAGACCAGTCCTATCGTCTAACAAGTGGTATCACGAGCTCCGGTTCATTCTAGTGCTTGATATAACTTTTTAGAAAATGGAGAACGGTCAAAAAGGGGCGTATACTAAAGCGCCTGTTTTCACTGGAGAAAACTATAGTTATTGGAAAGACTGTATGTGCATTCATATCAACTCCGTTGATAGAAAAATTTGGGATGTCATCGTCAATGGTCCTATGGCTATCACCATAACCAACGATGCTGGCATCACAAGACCTAAACCTCAAGCACAATGGGATAAAAAAGATGAAAAGAATTACGGGTATGATTGGAAAGCTAAAAACATGATTATAGCTTCCTTAGGGGTCGATGAGTACTTTCGTGTGTCGCATTGCCAATCGGCTAAGGCAATGTGGGATGCATTACAAGTCGCCCATGAAGGAACAAATGATGTTAAGCTAGCTAGAATCAATACTTTAACGCAAGAGTTTGATCTCTTTCATATGAAGCATGGTGAAACCATTGCGGATATGCAAAAGAGATTCTCTCACACTATCAATCGATTACACACATTGGGACATATTAATCCTAATGCCGTAGCTACTAACAAAGTGTTGAGATGTCTTAGTAGGGAATGGCAACCGAAGGTCACGGAAATCAAAGAAGCCAATGATCTCACTACATTGGATCTCACAGCTCTATTCGGAAAGCTTGAAGAACATGAGCAAGACCTCATGAACCTAAACAAGCACGAAAAGAAAGAAAAGAAAGAAAAGTCAAAGGACACGGAAAAGAAGTCTATCGCTTTAAAGGCTTCAAGTTCTAAGTCATCGACCAAAGATACATGTGATAGTGAGTCTAGTGATGAAGATGAAAGTCCGGATGAAGATATGGGATTATTCTTAAGAAGGTACAACAAATATCTTCGAAAGAATAAAATTAAGCACTCGGACAACAATCTAGTTGATTATAGACGTCAATCAAAGCCTAACAAACAAGATGAGTACAAGAAGACTAAACCTAAAGGATCTTGTTACAACTGTGGAAAACTCGGTCACTACAAACCGATTGCCCTTCACTAAAGAAAGATAAGACCAAAAGTAAACCTCAAAAGAAGCAACCAAAAGGAAGAAGAGCCTACATCGCTTGGGAAAGTGATAGTGACTCATCTAGCAAAGAAAGCTCAAGCGATGAAGAGGAAACCGTCAACCTATGTCTCATGGCACATCAAAAGAAGAAAAAGATTGGAAGTCATGATAAATATAATAATGTTGATGCTATGTCTTATTTTGAATTAAAGCATGCCTTTGATACCTTGCATCATGAAGCTAACGAAGCATTTCAACCCTTAGCCTCAAATAAAAGAATTTTTAAATACCTTGAGAAGAAAGTTTCCGATTCCGAAAAGGAATTAGAAACTCTCAAGGAATCTATGATCAAAAGTATCAAAGACACAAGCGTTGTTGACAAGAATCCTTGGTTCAAGTGGGGAGGATGTGAAACTTGTCACATTTGGCAAAAAGAAGTTAAAACTATCAAAGCCAAATTAGACAAGGCCTCACAACCAAAAATCACATATGCTATTGATCGATCACATTTTAAAAATAGCATGATAAATCCGTATCAACGATACACATATGTGATAAAAGATCAATCTAGTAAATGTGATGACTACTCAAACTCAAGATGTCTATACTGTTGCAAAATGGGGCATACCATTAAAAAATGTCGCTTTAGGAGATTCTTGGTTCCCAAAGGCATTTTTAAATGGACTCCCAAGAGCAACCTTTGTTTCACTCACACACAAGGACCCAATGAAAATTGGGTACCTATTTCCCTTGTTTAAATTTGTTGGTGGAATGTCTTGAGCCATCCGAGAGAAGATGGTTTCTAGATAGCGGATGCTCAAGACATATGACGGGTGACTTATCTTTATTCTATGACTTTGTGGCTAAGAAGAAAGGATTTGTGACCTATGGTGACAACAACAAAGGATCAATACTCGGTAAAGGTAGTGTAGGTAATCCCTCTTCTGCTACTATCTCTTATGTCCTTCTAGTTGAGGGCCTTAAACACAATCTTATTAGCATCAGTCAATTATGCGACAAAGGATACTCAGTATCTTTTTCTAAAGAAAGTTGCATAATTAGAAATGATGACAAGAAAGGTGATGTGTTCAAAGGCCTGAGGGTAAATAATGTATACATGCTTGATCTAAATGATGTATCCTTGATTGAAGCAAAATGTCTAGCAACTATGAGTGAAGACTCATGGCTTTGGCATAGACGTTTAGCTTACGTCAACTTTGATTTGCTAAATAAAATCGTTTCAAAAGACTTAGTGTCCGGCCTACCTAAAATAAAGTTTTCCAAAGATCACTTATGTGATGCGTGCCAAATGGGGAAGCAAACTAGGATCTCTTTTAATCTAAAAACCTTGTTTCAACTACAAGACCTCTTGAACTTCTCCATATGGACCTCTTTGGTCCATCTAGAATAAAAAGTCTAGGTGGAAACTATTATGGGTATGTCATAGTTGATGACTTCTCTAGATATTGTTGGACGATTTTCTTAGCAAGCAAAAGTGACACCTTCCCCGCATTTGAGAAATTTGCCAAGTTGATTCAAAATCAATTAAACACGAACATAATATCCATCCGAAGTGATCATGGGGGTGAGTTTGAAAACCATCACTTTGAAGAGTTCTGTGGCAATCATGGCATTAATCATAACTTCTCCGCACCACGAACTCCCCAACAAAATGGAGTTGTGGAACGTAAAAATCGTGTGTTGGAAGAACTTGGGAGAACTATGATTAATGAACATGCGCTTCCAAAATATTTTTGGGCCGATGCCATTAATACGGCTTGTTATGTTCTGAATAGGATCTTGATACGTCCTATTCTAAACAAAACACCATATGAACTCTTGAAAAGGAGAAAACCAAACATTTCTCACCTTCAGTATTTGGATGTAAATGCTTTGTTCTACACAATGGAAAAGAAAGTCTTGGTAAGTTTGATGCAAAAGCGGATGAGGGTATCTTTCTAGGTTACGCTCAATCTAGTAAAGCTTATAGAGTATAGAACAAAAGGTTACATATTGTTGAAGAGTCCGTACATGTCTCTTTTGATGAGTCTTGTCCGAAAGTTGTCGGAAAAGGTAGTGTTCTTAATGGTGCAGGTGTCTCAACTGAAAGTTTACTTAATGATCCGGATGCCAAGCTTGAGAAAGATAAAGAATCCCTCTTACCCGAGAATAATGAAGAGGAAGTGGATCAAACACCTAAAGAGAAAGTAGAAGATCAACCAAGCGAGAAGAGTGATCTCCCTCTTGCATGGAAATCTTCTAAGGACCATCCTATGGAGAACATTCTAGGAGACATATCAAAAAGGGTGACAACACGATCAAGGATAAGTAACTTTTGTTTTTATTATTCTTTCGTCTCTCAAATTGAGCCTAAAAACTCAAAAGATGCATTAGTCGATGAGCATTGGTATTTAGCTATGCAAGAAGAGCTAAACCAATTTAAGAGAAATGAGGTTTGGGACCTTGTCCCTCCTCCGCGAGACCATCGAGTAATTGGCACTAAATGGGTGTTTAGGAACAAACTAGACGAAAACGGTATCATCACTCGCAACAAGGCCCGTCTTGTTGCTCAAGGGTATAGCCAAGAGGAAGGGATCGACTATGAGGAGACCTATGCTCCGGTAGTCCGACTTGAGGCAATTCACTTGTTAATTGCATTTGCATGTTCACAAAACTTTAAGCTTTATCAAATGGATGTTAAGAGTGCTTTTCTAAATGGGTTTATTAATGAAGAGGTTTATGTATCTCAACCTCTCGGATTTGAAAACATTGATTATCCTGATTATGATTATAAACTTAAGCGTGCCTTGTATGGTTTAAAACAAGCTCCTAGAGCTTGGTACGAGCGGCTTAGCAATTTTCTAATTAATCAAGGTTTCTCAAGAGGGAATGTTGATACTACCCTATTCATTAAGAGACATGAAAAGCATTCAATATTAGTTCAAGTGTATGTGGATGATATTATCTTTTGTTCTACTAACACGACTCTTGTAAAGGAGTTTTCTAAGCTTATGCAGGGAGAATTTGAAATGAGCATGATGGGTGAATTAAACTACTTCCTTGGACTTCAAATAAAGCAACTAAAAGAAGGAACGTTTGTGAGTCAAACCAAGTATTGTCAAGAACTCATCAAACGGTTTGATATGGCAAAGTCCAAGGCCATTGACACTCCTATGCCTACCGCGGTAAATCTTGATCGGGATGAATATGGTAAGCCGGTTGATGTAAAAAGGTATAGAGGTATGATCGGTTCCCTACTTTACCTTACCGTTTCCCGTCCCGATATTATGTTTAGTGTATGCATGTGTGCAAGATATCAATCATGTCCCAAGGAGTCTCATTTAAAAGCCATTAAGCGCATACTTAGGTATCTTGTAGGTACAACTAAGCATGGCTTATGGTTCTCCAAAGGTAGTGATTGCTCTTTGGTTGGATATTCCGATTCCGACTTTGTCGGGTGCAAATTGGATAGGAAAAGCACTAGTGGAACATGTCACTTCTTTTCAAATTCCTTGGTTGGTTGGCATAGCAAGAAACAAGTGTCCGTTGCTTTGTCAACCGCCGAGGCGGAATATGTGGTGGCTAGTAATTGTTGTGCTCAAATACTTTGGCTCAAGCAACAATTACTTGACTTCAATGTCAAGCTTGATCATATTCCTATCTTTTGTGATAACACAAGTGCTATCAATCTATCCAAAAATTCGGTCTTACACTCTCGCACTAAACACATAGAAATACGACATCATTTCCTTAGGGATCATGTTGAGAAGGGTGATGTAGTGTTTGAGCATGTTGATAGCAAAAATCAACTTGCCGACATCTTTACAAAACCACTAGCTACCAAGCCCTTCTTTCACATCCGTAGGGAACTTGGCGTCCTTGATATATCGGATAGGTTGCAACTATGAGTAGTTGCATATGCTTTATTTATTATCTATGCTCTCACAATGTTTGAAGTGTTCATTAAAGGATATGTGAGGGCTTGTTTCTCATCTCCCTTGTGTAAAGGTAATATCGTTTCAACCTTAAAATTCACCTTATGGAAATGTATCACTATGGTAAAGTTGAAATGTGTTCATCAATATGTTTATTCTATGCAAGATTTGGTCATAACATGCATACATTCATTGCATTCACCATTTCAATATTGTCATGAACATTTTCTTGTATTTTGTGACATCATCTTATTTTATGCTGGACTAAATTCTACCGTACTTTGTGTTTGTGTAAGGATTTGAATTGAGCTATGTGCTCATTATGCGTTTAGCTATTTATGTTATGTTGCCGTTTATTTTATCATTAAACATTGTTTTATGTGAATGAGTGCTTTATGATTATGATTGCAAAAGGGCTTAGTAATGATCAAGATTGAGATATGGTATTCCGTCATATATGTATAATATTATCTGTCTCTTTTTGATGTTGTCAAAGGGGGAGAAAACGGAGTGAATCAACAAGCAATGGAAAACAAACGCACCAAGAAAGGGGGAGCATACAGAAAGGGGGAGCATTCATTTCAGACAAGCAACACAAGCAACACCTCGACTAAGATTCACAAATTTTGCCATCATCAAAAAGGGGGAGTATGTGAGGGCAAGGTGTTGTTTTCATGTTGTCAAAATATTGTGAATCAACCGCAAATTAAGTGGAAACATAAAAATCAAGCACGTGCAACCAAGACAAGCATTTTTGGACACAAAACATCAATAGGTCGACTCACACACATCATAGGTCGACCTATTGCAAGCCCTTTGTGAAGAAGTCAGGTGAAGGATGAATGCGTCGACGCATTACCTTCTTAGGTCGACGCATTGGGTTTTTGAGGAATTCACGGGAATGCGCACGCCGACCCTTCAGGTCGACGCATCAAAGTTTGGCTGCTCAAGTGCAAGAATGGAATGCATCGACGCATTGCTTCATTAGGTCGACGCATGGCCTTTTGGGGAATCCACGGGAATGCGCACGCCGACCCTTTAGGTCGACGCAAGTGTCACACTTGGCTCATTTTTCAGGTGCAAAGCATTACATAGGTTGACCTATGCAGAGAGCAAGTCGACCTGTCGCTAATAATTATGGTTTTCTGCTGTGTTCATTTTGGTCTATGCATTATATGTGGTATAAATACCCAAGTGATCATTCTCAAGCAAAAACAACAAGAAACGTGAAATATAGACTCAGCTTCTTCTCATCTTCAACCTTTCGCTTAGTGATCGAGAATCACACATAATCATCTTTCTCGATCGAAGTAAGGAACGTGTGTTGATAAGGTTCTACGGTAGAGTTTGTCTTGTTCGACATTCGACGGTGGACATTCATCTTGTTCGAGTGAAGATTGTTGAGGGTGTTTCTTGTATAAAACCTTAGGGTTTTTCCTTCCTCATCAAAGATTTTGTTCGAAGGTTTTTGACGATCGATTCGCTTTGGTAATCAATTCAGCCGTGCATAAGGGTTTGAGAGATTGAAGATCTACTCAACAAACTTGCTACAACCGGAGGATTGAGAAAGGAACGATCGGGGTCTTGATCGTGAAGATTTTAGACATTAACTTGATTCGACTTGAATCAAGGGGAGGATCGAATTGTATTTCAATTTTACTGCATGATTGTAGTTGGTGATTGGTACTTTCTATCCTTGTTAAACATTTTGCAATCAAATAAAACTTTCCTAATTTCATTTGAAATTAGGGGCAGACGTACTCCTGCGAGGACAATAGAGGAACTGCCTAAACAAATATCGTGTTCCTTATCGCTTTTACTTTATCGCATTTTCACTGGTTTTCGTTTATTTCCATTATTGAACAAAAACTAAGGTTAGGTAAAATATCGATCACCAAGTGTTCGATAAAATTACTCAATCAAATTTTTGTTCATATTTTAGTGAGAACGTTCATTGTGAGTAATATACCATATAGTGTGTAATTGAGACAATCGAGATATTCGTTAAAACGTAATTCATCACTTGACATTCTCATCCGTTTGGTTTAGTGCACATATCCGGTCTCCGATAACATAATCATCTTAGACGATTAAGTGATTCAGGGAAATCACGTTTCAAATAGCTAAAATTTTCTTAAGTCGAAAAAGGTGGTCTATTCACCCCCCTCTAGACCAGTCCTATCGTCTAACATCCCTGACACGAATTAATATACCGAATCAAAGAAAATTTTGGGTAGAATCCGAATCTTCAATAGTTACCTGATTTGGAGCTACAAGAAGAAAGTTATGACATGATATGTGGTATATGCTCCACGAATACGAAAATGGGTCTTTGTCCATGAGCTCTCTCCTTCTTCCTCTTAGGTTTTTCTCTTCTATTTTCCAATTATCTTATTTTATGAAAATAAAGCAAAATAACTTTAGTAATAGGGCCTACCAATCACACCCTTCCATTACTAACCACAACTTGGCCCAATAGCTTATTTTACACAATTTCCAACTTAAGTCCAATTAAAATACCAATTATCCAAGAAATTAATTTAAACTCCCATTAAATTAATAAATGTAAAATATGGGGTGTTACACATATCAGCATGTTCATAATCATTCACAGGTTCTAAAAATGTGATCCAAAATTCCACACAGTCAGTATCCATGAAGAACAACATAAACCTTCAAGAATCACAAATAATCAAGATCTACACAATACATAAACATCACACATAGCTTATTGGTACACTATATGTCTTAGCTCATTTGCTATTATGATGAGATGGTTTGAGAATCTTACTTGATCAAGCACTGGCTCAGAAGATGATAGAAATTCCACAAGTCTTGAAGCTCTTCAATGAAGGTGATAGCTTGCAAAATCAGTGTAGATCTTTGAGAAATTAACTCAAAGATCCTTGAAGATTGCTAAGATGAATCTTGCTTCCAACAGTGGTGATGGTGATTATGCAATGAAGGTGATGCCACGGGGAAGAAGAGAGCAATAATGACGAACACGTTGAGCTTGATAATGATGAATTGGAGAAGATTGAAGGTTGAGAAGATGATGAAGATGAAGGTTGAGGGAAGGTTGAGAAACAGTTAGGAGTTTGTTACAGTTGAGAGAGAAAGATGAGAGATAAGAGAGTGAGAGGAATCTGAAAAAATGAGAAGAATGGCTGTGTAGGTTCAATTGTGAAGAGTTTGAGTCTTATATAGGTGAGAGTATATTGGAGTTATGGTGTGTTGCAAGTGTAGTGGATCATTTACTAACCCTTAGTGAACAAGTTTAGTTCACTTGTGGCATGCTTTCCTTGAGCTTTCGTACATACAACAACTTGCATGGCCAAATTTGTAGTAAGGCTGATAGATTCTTCTGCGCGTGCTACGAGAGTTATGTTGACGTATTGTGCTATACCGTCAAACCCACCATACCTTCTTTACATGCACATAACTTCAACCATGACTCATTGTTTTCCTTAATCTTGGGATCAATGTAAAGAGGTCATAGAGAAGAATAATATTTGTATTGATGAGTTATTCAAATAATGTGTTCATGTGCATGAAAAATAGCATGGGATTATGTGATTCAAATCCCGGCTGCACACGCAGGCATTCCCTGGGCATGATTTGGCAAAACTTCCAGCTTCGAGTAGTGGACTTTATGCTGACGTAACTCTATGTATGAGCATCCAATTCGTCCAAACTTGTGATCAAATGAAAGAGGGCATAGCATATAATGACTTTCACGTTGGCAAATTTGAGAGAATACACTTGTAGCACATTCAAAAATGGCTTGCAAAATGATAGCACACCACTGCATATTCCTTGCACATATGACTTAACCTTTGGCCTGAGGCTTTTTGCCAAAACGAGCCTTTGTGAGGGAACCACTTTAAGACTCCATATCCCGATAATCATTTGACCAAAATCAATGGTCTTTAGCTTATTGGATAGAGGGCATGGAAGTGGAGAGATTAGTACCAAATTTAGGTTAAGGAGAGGCTTAGAATTCCTTAAAAGTGGACTTAAAAATGGCCCACCGAGTGATCGATCAAATGCTGCGCGCGTGCCTTGATCTTATGCTTACGCCTTTGTCAAAGTATAAACTTAAGAGGGAAGGACTTTGAGGCTCTGTATCTGGCTCCATACATAACCAAATTTCATGATTTTGGTCTTGTTGGATAGAGGACACGGAGAAGAAGATATTGACACCAAGTTTGAATTTATAAGGCTTTAGTAATGCTCTAAAATAGGCTTCCAATATGGCCCACCATGTGTTTGTGGAAATGCTTGCGTTGTGCCTAGAAGCTTGCCCAGCAACATGACTTGAACCAATTTGATTCTTCAATCTTCTAGCTATTTTATCTTTCAAACCAAGCTTCAATTGAGAAAATGCCCAACTACAAAGTTATAGAGTGCCACGAAATGAACATTTTTCATGTTGAACTTGTCTTGAAATGAAGCATTGAAACACGTGTAAAATGGCTGTGAAGTGAGTTGATCAATTGTTCTCAAAACTTCCAAAAAAATTCAAAGTGTTTCACTATCCATTTTTGGAAATTTCATATTTCAACTACCTTCCATTTTTTGGTAATTTTTTATAATTCTTGATTTTATTTTATTTTGTTGACTTTTCTTGACCAATTTTCAATTAACCTTCAATATTTGACAATTGACCTTGACTTTGACCAAAACGTCAACTGTTATGATTTTTCCAGTTCCAGATGAGTTTTCCGATTAATTAGTTTCCAATCCAATTTTTAATCAACCTTCAACAAATCAAATCCACTGTATACTTCCTCAAATCTCCCATAAATTCCACTCAGATGTCATCTCTTGAGTAAATATTTGACCACAAAGTCAACTTAGTTGACTTTGGTCAAAACCCTAGTTGAGGAGGACAGATGAATCTGAAGATTGCACCTTTTCATTAAAGCTTTGACTTGGAGATAATGAAACCCTGATCTCAGGAGAATTTCAATGGAGATGATGCCTTACAAGGAGACCTCAGATCTGATTCTCCTTAACCAAGAATTTTCTCAATAGCAGCTCTTTTTCTATCAATTTTCTTGAACAATATCAATGATATGAATGAATGTATTAAATGAATGACCTATGTGAAATATGCATATGGATGTTGTATGAAAGCCAATTAGGTATAAATAGGTGGGAAAATGTTGGGGTGCAACAGATGCACACTCACTTCTCTCTTTTTTCTTTTTCGCGTGATCTTGTATTTATAGCTTCAAATATTTGTCTGTTATCTTGATCTTCGGAGAGAGCATTAAATGCTTGCGTGTTTGCTTTTTGTTTTTGTTTCTCCAACGAGCTGCATGTGCGTTGCTTCTTCAAACAACCTTGGGAATTGTTCCATTTGAGTGCTTCAGCCGTTTTGCTAATCATTATGTTTTTAACTGTATCTTATCTTGATTCAGAACTTTGCATATCTTCGTAACTTCTGTTATGACTTGAATATAACTTCTAATAGAGTTTGTCTACAGTGTTTGGTGCTTTCAGAAGTTTCTTTATTAGAAGTTTCAGCGGCTTTTCTTTTCAGCGTGTGTTCAGCTCTGCATAATGTTCATGTTCTGATGGTACTTTTATTAGGACATCTTTTGAAATAAAAAGCATATAATTAGAGTACCATATTTACTTATACCAAATTTATTTACTTGTTATCATCAAAACACTAAGATGTGATTAGAACTAAACTATGTTCTAACACTTCCTTCTTTTCCCCGTATTTTCTTTTGCATGCATTCCCTTTTAGCATTAAGATTTACACTCATAGATTACACCCTTTGATTAGACAACAAGAGTGGATCCTGTCGAGTATGACGAACGTGAGGGGTGTTAATACCTTCCCCTTGCGTAACCCACTCCCTTACACTTTCTCTTGGTAGCGAGACCTTATTTTTTCCCTTATAGGTTTTTTTCAATGTTTATTTTCCATTCTCGTAGGATAAATATATACTCGATGGTGACTTTATTGTTTCGATTTCTCCAGTTCCTTCAAATCTTATATATTGTTGAACAGCCTTTAAAATCCCCAGTCTCTGTGGATACGATAATTGTAAAACTTACTTTTATTTCACAATGAAACACTAAACTAAACTAATTATGATTGATTAAAATGAGGAGTTATTCACCCAATTGATAAAATTCAAGAGTTGTATTAAATACAATTAAATAGAGTTCCTATCTAAATAACTAAATTTTGTGTAATCAACCTACTAGAGACTTAAAAAAAGTGAATTGTTGATCTCGAGTCTCGACACACTAGAAAATCTTTCAATGAAATTTTTTCTAATCAAATGTTAAGGGTTTTTTCGTTTGGGTAAAAATACTAGGACATTTTGTTAAAAGTTATTATTGAAATGAATCCGATACAATATTTTTTACATATTTTTTAGTTAGAATAATTTTTATTTTATATTTTACTATGTAATATTCTTATAGAGGACATAAATTTCATAAAGGAGTTTCTATAAATTGGTAAAAAATTGATAATTATTCTCAAGTATAAAAATAGTTGTATGTTCTCAAACAAACAATTTCTAAAAACCTAATATAATTATATTCAAATAACAACGCTTATGAGAAAGGATAAAACTGAACTTCTAAATATAACAAGTTTCATAATTATAGTCATGAAGAAGAATGATATGATCATCAATTTCAAGAATATTTTTTAATACTTACAAGACATGGGGAATGTAAAACTTCCCACAATATTTTTTAATCGTACCTGATCAAAAGGATTTTCGTGGCCTGCAATGAATTGGATCTTAGAAATTGGGGGGTGTACCTGCAAGGTACTCCGATACCAAAGTGAGAAGAGAAAGCAATCAGAGCACAAGTACAAGGTAAAGAGAGAGTGAATAATGTTACCTGATCCTCTAATGAAAAAGGGTATTTATAGCCCCCAGTGTTGGGCCAAGGTTTCCTAGTTGGGCCAAATCTGAAGGAGGCCCACGTGTTAGGACACTGCCAGAATTCCATATGTTAGGGCAGAGTCAGCAAGTGGCTGGTATTCTGGATGAGTGGAGTGTAGGGTTCGGAGCAATCTGCCTGAATCCCTCGCTAGTTGGTTTGACCACGTGAGTGCATACGGGGCTGGCGGTTACATTGGCTAGTACACACGGGAATTAGGCCAGAACCGGATTTGGGCCTGTTTGATTATGATCACAGCATTGATCCCATTCGGCCGTGACCTAATTGTTGGGCCTGCTCGGCCCAGACCGGAACAGGAGCCCCAAGTCTTTGCTTCTAAGTGAAGCAATGACTTTAAGTTATTCGAAACCATGACTGTCACGGGCAACCTGCTCGTAATAAATGCCCACAGATGGTTGTACGAATGAATTTCCTGAGGTTTCCGAGGAGAATGTGCCGAGGAGGAGAGTCATTCCGTTTTCCTTCATGAGTTTGGGAGATGTGATACCCTTGAATTCAACAGAGGGAATGTCAGGTTATTTAAGACACATGGCACGTGTTTGCGGCGCCATCATTTCCTAGGGGTGTCTAGCAGCCTAGGCAATGATGGCTCCTCTTTCTCTTTCCCCGTAACACGTTATTATAAAAGGAAGAGGAAGCAATCATTTAAACATTTCCCTAAGTGAATTTACTATCGCTGCTCTGTTATCAAGAACAAGGAGTTCCTCGCCACAAGAACATCCCAACCTTCAAGTTACTACCAAGTCCCAAGAGTTCCTCATCACAACAACCTCCCGACCTTCAAGTTTATACAAGTAAGTATCTTTTTCCCTAACTTTATTATTTCTCTGGGTTTTTGCATTTGACTAGCGAGTATAGGTTTATAATAGGCGAGTAGCGGTGATTTGTGTAGGAACTTTTCCTTGTCTGGTTGCACAGGGATTGTATGAATCCCTCGAACATCTCATGAATGTGTCGAACACACTTGTAGGATTTGAGGGTCTTTAGATGAGTGGAACGAGCAACCTTCAAAGGAGGATATGAACCCAACAAGCGAGTTTTGATTTCTGTGCGCGATTTAATTAAGCAAAGCACGTGATGAGCGCGAGAGGTTTCTTGGGAAGGATCTGCATCGTCTTGTGAGTAATGGGATGTTGATTCTCAATGATATTCGTGGCCGATAGAAGGGTTGTGGGCCGATCATTTGTCCCTGCCTTTTCACTTAATCTGCGGTGGAAGGGTGGATTTGATTATTGTCGAATTCATTGTTTCCTCTGCTTTCAGGTAAAAATGGTCAAAGAAAACCCTGATGTCGACATAAAATATTTTGAAGACGATCCTAAGGAGAATGGAGTTCCCACTGTTCAAGTTGTTCCGCCGAGGAGGCTCGAGGATTGGGTGGATTCCGATGCACTAACACTGGTCTCACGATTCGCCACCCATCCTCAGGAAGCTTTGAATGTTGTTGGAGATCTCGAGCCGGGGGAAGATCTCAGGAAGGTTTGCCCGCCCAAAGTTCATTATCGTGTTTGCTCGGCATTGTCGCTACCGCGAAAAATGGAATCAGAGTCGCCACTAATATATTCATCCCATCGCGGGAAAGGAATATCAGAAAACCTAACTCAGAACAAGAACAAGGTCTTTCGACCAGAGAACAGGGCACGGGAGTCGGTTACGCAAGGGGAAGGTGCTAGCACCCCTCGCGCCCATCGTACTCGATGGTATCCACCTATGTTTGTTTCTATCTAAAGGGTGTAATCTATGTCTAAACCTAAATGCGAATGAATGCAAAAGAAATACGAAGAAAAGAAGGAATTATTTACAAGTGTGCTCGCTTAGGCCCCGCGACCCAATGCCTACGTATCCCTTACAAGGAATCAGAGCTACCGTAGTTCGGCTCCATAGTTTCCATTTGTTTTGTGTTTTTTAGTTGAACAGCGGTTAAGGTCACAATCCACGATGCTCGACCTTTGGAGACTTATACGCCTAGTTTTGGAAAGGACTTAACTTGTTCTTAAGCGCCTAACAAGGCAAAAGAGTGAACTTGGGTTTGTGTTTTTTATGTAACTACATGATGAACAAAACCCAATACAAGGTTTCGCACCACTTCGTCACTTTGTTTTAATTTGAGCCTTTATTAAGTGTTTTAAATGTTTTTGGTTGGGTATTTTTTAAGGGAATTTACTTTGCGATTAGAATCACATAAAATGTATGATGATCGAGAAGCAGATTAGGGAATGAATCCCACTCACTTCTATCCCATTATATACTGTTCAAGAAACAGATTAGGGAATGAATCCCACTCATTTCTATCCCATTAACTAATGTTTGAGAAACAGATTAGGGAATGAATCCCACTCATTTCTCTCCCATTAAGTAGTGACCGAGAAACAGATTAGGGAATAAATCCCACTCATTTCTATGCCACTAAGTGATTGAGAAACAAATTAGGGAATGAATCCCACTCATTTCTCTATCACTTTCTTAATGTGATTCGCCTCTTTATTTATTAATGTTTTAAAGTTGAAAAGAAAAAGAATGAACAAGGGAACTAACCTATTCTCTAATCTAAGTTATTCTAATCTAAGTCTAATGGCCCTAAGGTCAAGGATAACTATCCTAACCTATCTCAATTCCTCTTAACAAAGAAGGAAGAGTCTAAGGGAACATGGCAAAAGAATGGAGTTACAACTCCAACAAGATGAGAAGAGAGCCCTAGGGCAGTAGCAAACCAAGGAATTAAGTGTCCTAAATCAAACACAAAAGCATCATGGCAACACACGCAAATATTCACAAGAAGTTACCAAAGTATCGCTTGAATCGTTACTTAACAATTAGCGAACTAACATCAATTAACCGAAACGAAAAGCAAATGAAAACATTAACAAAGCTTAAAGTCAGTAGCTATTAGTTCATTTATAGGTCCAAGACCTTATACCAATCTATGTTAGTCAATTAACTTGAAACAAACAAAGTTCTAACAAAACTATACAAAACTAGGTCAAAACTAGTTAATAGAATTCAAATTAGGAGTGAAGTTAGAAAGATGTATTTACATGGTAGAAGTCAGTAGCTAATGACCTCTAATAGGTGTCTAAACAATCATGGAATCAAGTCACAAAGTTTCATACAAAATTATAGGTCATTTGGACAAGTTTTGATACAATCGCTAGCCAAAAGCAAGTTATTTACATGTAAGAAAGGAAATTCAAGTAAAGCATGAAAGTATGACTTAAAATTCACAACTAAGGTCCTAAAACCTCTTAAACAATCCTAGGGATGTCCTCAAAAAGTATTAAAAGCATTGTACAATTGCATCATCATTTACGGGCAAAAACAAACAACAAACGTACACAAACGCACAATAATCGAACGCTAAAGGAACTAGCCCAAAAATCATGCAAAAATTTAGAATCAAGACTTCCTCTTTGATACATGACATTCTACATATCTCTACTGAATGTACACAAAAAGAAGTGGAAAAAATCAGTTTGCAAGTTATTCAATCAAGCCTAAACGCACAAGGTACCTAAACCGAAACAAAATCGACTACACTCTAGAGAATAGACCATTAAAAATACCAAGATAAGTCCTAAAATTCTAAAGAAAATATTAAAATTATCTACACACATTATTCTGTTTAAAACATATTTTTTCACATTTTTTATTGCAATAGAAAATGATTTATCAAGCCAAAATTGTGAGAGAAACAAAGTTGAAAATAAAATCTAAATCTGCCTTGAACTGGGGGTGCATTAGCAAAAAGAACATGAACTGGAAACTACTATTGGCGCGCTGGGCCCCAAAACTAGGTGGTGTAAAAACGAAAACAGCTAGGCCCATGTGTTCAGAAAGTCTCACGGCCCATGTTTCATTTTGGTCAGCATGCACTAATTTATTCCATTAGTTCATTTCAATTTTTACTCAGTATTGTTACTATATTTTTTTACAGTATGATTCTTTATTCGTGACACTTAACACACACCCATATCAATTGGACAGTCAATTCTTTAAGTTACTAAAAGACAAAAGATAACTCTTAACCAATTAGAACTCAACAACACACATGCCAATGATTGAGAAAAGACAAAAAATGCCAAAAATCATGGGAACATACCCACTGATATCGCGCCACGTAAGGGAGGGAGGAAAACTAAAAACTTGAACACACAGATGCCGGAGCTCCGCTCCGGTCATCTTCTCCGATCAGGCCGACGGCGGAGGTGGACGAAAATTACCAGAAATGCAAAAAGCAAACACCTTTCCACTCGTTTTTTCGTACTGATTACGGATCTGCAATTAGTTCCTTCTAATTCCTACCCTATCATTCGAACCGAACCACTTTCTAAAAACCCTAACATTCAAGATTCTCCCTAAAATGCACAATATTATTACCAAAGCAATCCTTATGCTACAAGGAACTCAAATATGCGATCCACACATTCATAAGAGGTCTATATCACGCAACCAGAATACATGCTCAATGAATATGCAACAACTTCGATGCAAACATGGTGGTCTAAATCCTAACCCAATCCCTGATGACGGGTTCCAGGCCTATATGCTTCTAAAGCAATGGAGAGAGTCACTTACTTGGAGAGATATTGATCAAGATTTGAGGAGATTGCTTTCTTTGTTCCTTGAAGGAGATGATGATGATTATGAAGCACTTAGGTTTGATGAAGA
This sequence comes from Vicia villosa, assembly GCF_029867415.1. Lineage (NCBI taxonomy): Eukaryota > Viridiplantae > Streptophyta > Magnoliopsida > Fabales > Fabaceae > Vicia > Vicia villosa. The sequence continues at coordinate 7,000,824 of NC_081186.1, forward strand.
TCTTGGATCTTGGAACTGAGTTTTGAGAGGATGATGATGAGAGTTAATCAAATATAGGTGATGAAGTTGTTACAGTATGGTGATAGAAACCGTTGCGTCGTTGTTGCTCATGGAGAGAGAATGATTAGAGTGACGGTGCAGCTACGAGACTCTGTAGATCTTGGTGTGAACGATGACCATGGGAGCTTGATGGAGATGGCAGTGGTCACAATGATTGAACGGTGATGATGAGAGCGCAAGGTTGATGGAGTATGATGTTTGAGATGGAGATTCGTGGTGGTTGTTGTGGTGGTGATGATGGCGAGAGTGAGAGAGAGAGAGATGAGAGAAGATGAGTGATGAGAGAGTAATGGGAAAGTGAATGAGAAAATCTGAAAAAATGAAGTGTGTGGTGTGTTGTGATGAAGTTTCAACTTATATATGATGAGTGTATTGTTATGGTGTGGAGTAGTGTAGTGTAGCCTATCATTTTTCCTTTCTTTCACGCGTGCAGCAAATGGTTTGGCAATTGGAGTAAGTGTGATGAGCGTTGTTGCTTTACTTCTTGTACCGGGCACAACAAGAATATGATTTTCTATTGATACTTAGTGGCAAGTAGTTGTGCTATTCTGAGTAAACTCTTTTTCACTTTTACATGTGCAGAGAAGTGTTTGGCTCATTTGGTAACATGTGAGATGTCGTGTATATGCTGCTTATTCAACTCAGTGTTAGAGCTGCAACTTCTTTGGTAATTTCTTGGCTGAACCGTTTTCCTTGTTGCGCTGCGGTTTCAAGATTGGTGTGGATCGATACGAGGCTTTGACAAGTAGCAGCCTTCATTCTCTTCGAGCAACACTTTGTTTTCTTTTCAACTCAGTGCGTCGTACAGATTCGAATACGACTTCCGGCTTGAGATGCCCACTTATCATGCGTATAGTTTCTTCGACGACGAGCCATATGACACACTATTGGTATCATGATAGAGTTGACACGACGTACTACACATCCTATGTTGTAAGATCCTTGAGATGGCACCCGGAACCTTCGTTAAAACTCATCGAATTCGCGTCATCAAAACTGACAACGCTAAGAAGCTTCTGCATGTTTTGTTAATTTGAACGAACGAACTCGACTTCTGCCCTTTATATCTCCGTACTCACATAATATTTGGAGTCGATTCCTTCTACGAAGATACACATTGGGATGAAATAAACAACTTTGCAGTTGAGTCCATATCGAGAATATGGCTGGAATGTCATGTATTTTCCTTCCAAAGTCAGGCCCTAGACTGATTAGAAAACCTTCAGCTGAGTTCTAAGTGTACCACAAAATACCTAACGAGACATCGACTTCTTTCCGCTGTATCTCCTGATCCCAACCCATATTGAAGAAACCTCCAACTGGACAGTTTCAACTTGCAATGATATGAACATCTTTGTATTTGAGCTTGCTCCGAAAGGATGCTTGTAGCTATGTGAAAACTCAGCTGGAACATGACAACACACGATTATACCTCGCCTACATGCATGACCGGCTGGATGTCAACCTATGTGCCATTTCGTGTCCGTGACTTTAAGATCTTATATCTCATCTGTCCCCTAACCAAACGACACAAAATTTGGATCATTTGAAAGGAGACATATGATAGAAGAGGTTGACATTGGTTTTGAATCCTGAAAACGCGTGTAATCCTCTGAGACTGGCTTCAAATATAACACACCACGTGTTTGTTAAATTGCTTGCGCCGGGCAAGAAGTATGCCATGCAACTTGACGTGAATCAGTTTGAATCTTCCACTTTCAGAGCCTCATATATCTCAATCTGGGCTTCCATTGAGAAAACTCCAAACTACACAATTGTAACTTGCCACGAGTTGACCAACTTTGTAGTTGAACTTGTTTTGAAATAATTCGATATTCCACGTGCAAAATAGGCTTGAAGTGAGCTAGTCAACCAAATCTTCAACCTTTTCAAAATTATTCTAAGTATTAAACTTGCTATTTTTGGTAATTCCATTTTCAACTAACTTCTAAATTTGGAAAGTCTTGATTTTATTTTATTTTCTCTGATTTTCTTTGACCGATTTTCCATCAAAGGTCAAAATTGGGCAGTTGACTTTGACTTTGCCCCAAAAGTCAATTTTCCCTGATTTTCTCAAATTGCAGATGAATCTCCCGATTAATCAGTTTCCGATCTAATTTTCAATCAATTTTCAACCAAAGAAGCTCTAGTGAATACTTCCTCCAGACAACCATATTCCATACTCAAAAATCATCTCCTGATTAAACGTTGACCAAAAAAGTCAACAGGGTTGACTTTGGTCAAAACCTCAACTTGAAAACCCTGATGAACCTGAAATTTGTGTCTTTTGACCAGAGCTTTGACTCGGAGAGAATGAAACCCTGATTTTAGGAGTATGCCAATGGAGATGATCCTCTTCAATAAGGCCTCAGATCTGATTCTTCTTAACCAAGAATTTCCCAAACCTCAGCCTCTTTTTGTCAATTTTCTTGAGCAGTAACTGTGATATGGATGAATGTGTTAGATGAATGACCTACATGAGGTATGTACATGAATGTGATATGAAAGCCGATTGGATATAAATAAATGGGCAAATTTTGGGGTGCAACAGGCGTTCCCTAAGAATCTCTTTGCGATGTATGAATTTGCCTTTAAAGAAGTAGGAATGCGGCTGCCATTCACGTTCTTGCAGGGGAGTGTTTTCTATTGGTTGCAGCTGGCACCTTCCCAACTCCATCCCAATGCTATGGCCTTTCTTCGGGCATTCGAGCTTGTTTTCCAGTATTTAGAGGTCGTGCTGAGCATAAGGATGTTCTTTCATGTCTCCCTTTTACCAAGGAAGAGTGAGTGCGATGGGAGGTTGTTTACGGTGATTTCCGGTAAACAACCGCTAGTCTTCCAAACTATAATAAATATGATTTGGTTACTCGCAGGATCGACTAGATTGATCCTAGGACATAGTCAAATAGGTTGTTATTCATGATAGTTCGAATTATGTCTATGATTAGTGTGTTTTGAAATAAGAAATACTTAATCAAAGATATAAAGATTAGCAATCACCTTGTTATACATGCGAATATAACATTAGCGAAGGGTAAGTTAAAAATAAAATCTAAGACAGAATTGTAAAAGTGCAAGAATCTTAAAGTGCAGAAAAGTTAAATGCTTCGAAAGTTAAATAACATGAAAGTAAAGAGTGCAGGAATATAAATGACATGAAATAAATAAAATGCAGAAATATCGAGAGATACTTGAATAAAAAGCAAAATACACATGTATTTAAATTGGTGTTGGTGTCATACGTACATTTCTCAGCGAACTCTTTCTCTTAACACTTGATACTTGAGTAATATGTGAGTGATTTGTACAAAATGAACACACGGAATCCTAACATTAAGACCCTTATTTATACTAGTTTTGACCCTAACGGTCCTACACTAATCTACTGCCACGTTTGCCCACAGAAAATCCAGGGATGCCATCTGTCTTCGTGCGGTTACATAAACCATTTCGAAATTCAAATTATCCCGCCTGAATTTCCTTTCGACGCGTGACAACATAATCAGAATCGAGAATGCCGCGAAACATACTAAGCTTCAGTACTTCGCATATTTCAAAAAACGTTTAAGTCCCAAAGACCATTCTTTTCGAATTTAGCTTCGGCGCTCACTATCTTTTGTTCCAACTTAAACATCATTCTCGAAGCATGGCCATCAGTAACCATTTTTATCTTCAAAGATGATCATCAGTAACCGTCTTCTTTTAAATTCCAACTCTTCGAAGAACATTCTTCTCGAACAAAATCTTCAGCTAACAAATTGCCCCCAATAAATGTCTGTTTAGAAAAACAAGAGAAATAGGCGTTTCTTGCTATAACAAGATTTCGTTTTAGAGTTCCGAGACCATTGACTGACGTAATAATTATTTATGACTCCATTTCCAAAACGTCTTGTCATTTTCAAAGATGTCTACTCATAACTTACATTCCCACGTTCTGGTCTTACTTCATGATCATTACTCCTATATACTAGGAATGAAGCTAATAACTATTCGATCGCCGTTGGATGAAATCAACACCTGTCGCGTGTCTCTTGGTTTTTACCCAAAAGATTTGAAAGGGTTTCCGTTAAATCTTTAAATACCGGAACTCTCACCTTCATATAACTTTCACCTCTATTTCCTTATTCTTCCACAGAAAAGAACATTCCTGGTTATATTCAAACCCATTCCCAAAATCAAACTTACTCATGGCGTCTTCCTCAAACGTTCTTCAACCAGCTTTGAAACTTCAACAATCTACACAGATGGGGAATCAAGAGTACATACCAAACCCAAATAATGCAGAAGTGCGCGCCATTTACGCTTCTCAGGTAATCATTCCCTTTGAACTTTCTGGAAAAACTCATGCCTTCATGGGTCCTTTACCAGGAGAAACTAACTCCTCTCTGAATAAATTCTTTCCTGCTTATTATAAAACTAGGCCTTTAGTTAGTAAGAACAAAATAGATGAAGATGGTCGTCCTATCTTAGCAGATCCTGATGGTGCAGAAGATACTTAGACCGTAACCCCTTCAGCCCTAGAGAAAATTAGGTTAAACTATGTAACCAATTTTGTGAAAGTTTTTAGGTCAATTCCCTTAGCAAAAGACCCTGAACTGTACTATGCCTGGCTAGCAAGAGTAGAGAAACACAAGGCTTCTTTCTGGAAACAACTGGGCATTTACGATTTAATCCAACTGTCCAAGACTGGTTTAGAATACAACCAAACCATGTTAGTTGCGTCAGTTCATTTCTGGGATGCTTCCCATAACACTTTCCATCTTCCATGTGGAATGGTCACACCCACTCTTTTCGACATAGCTGCTATCACGGGGCTTCGACCAACCGGAGAAACCTTCGACCCCAACGTCATGGATACTGATACTATTAACTTTAACGAAGCAACTGTTACTTACACTGCGTTCATTCAACAATATCATGACGAAAACAATGAGGTAGTCTCAGACGAATAGCATATTGCTTTCTTAGCCTTATGGCTCTCGAGATGCGTCTTCTGTTCTAGGTCCATACAAGTAGCAAAAAGGTATCTTTGTATGGCCAATCAACTACATGCTGGAACAAAACTAAACCTGAGCCAGTTAATTCTAGGGTTTCTCTATGAGAACCTAGGTGAAGCAACAGACCTTGTTAAGAATTATAAAGCAGGCTCCTTGCTTTTCACTGGTCCCTTCTGGCTGCTACAACTATGGCTCAATGCTACTTTCGAGGCTCAACTCCCATTTCGAGGTGGTTTGAACAAAGAAGATCCAAACATTAAAAATCGAACTGTAGAAGGAACCAAGTTGGCTTTGCTAACCCCAAAAGAAGAGACTGGGAAGCTTCGCGAACATTTTTTAGCATATGTCATGATGTTTGCTCAATGTTATCAATTCAGCCCTTCGATGGCTCCATTCGTAAACAGGACAGTGGGTCCTAAATGGTTCACTCAAAAGTTTCCAACAATATCTCAGGATCAAGAGGCTGAATCCATGATTATTTGGGAAGCTTTCCTTACCCCAAGGTTAATCTATCACCGTCTTCGCCCCTCCAAAAGCCAATGTGTTCTCCTCTGCTACCAACCAAATCTGGTATAGAGACAATTTGGATTGGTTCAAGTAAAACCCAAATGTCTGTATGAGAAAAGGAACCATATGTGTTTACACACTTTACATCTAACTGAAGAAGAATGCGAGTCAAAAATTGCCAGATACACTGGTGTGGCCAATCTTTCACCTATTCCTTTCGAACCCGCCTTTTATTCTACTCCGGATTTCCAACAATGGTGGACGGACTATTACACCATGCAAATCTTCGACTCTGAGAGTCTTACTCGCGAACTAATTGAAGCTTTTGCTGATGTGCAGGAAAAATTTCACAAAGGTACTTCGACTCATATTAAAGAAATACAAGCCTTTCAAAAATTCTTTGAAACCATTTACAGGCCTGATGATCTTAGTCGGACCGTTCGTGAAGCTGCAGTTATCTTACGTGAAAATTTTTCTGTTAAACTGGATAAGTTGAAACTGCCCCCGTCTGTTCGACCAGAACTGCGTTATGAAGTGGCTTTCAAACTTAATCCTCCAAAATTCCCTCCACTGCCAAGCGCTGATTTTGGTGTGGCTTTGAGCCCTCCTTTCCCAGACTAGTTCATGAGTGAGAATGCCTTTAAAATTCTTCAAGAACAAACTAAAAAACCCGTTGAACGAGTGGTCCCGACTAAGCATACCCTGGATACTTTCAAAGGACATCTCCATATAGATCTTGAACATGTTCGTGTCTTGACTCCAATACCTGAAGGTTTGGGTTTAGACATTCTTTCGAATAGCTTTTCCTTTTCTACTGAAACACTGATCCCAATTTTACTTGCAGCCGTCACTCGAAAGAAAAAGATCAAAGAAATCCCTGCGCAGAAAGCTTCTGAAGTTTTGAAGAGCAACAAGCCCAGTGGGAGTGACTTTATCACTACTGACAAGAAACCCACAGTATATACATACCTTATATTCCATTTGTATGCCCCATGAATCGTACTTACTTCACTCAATTTACATTTTCAGAGCTCGAAGCCTCCGACACATTCGAAACGAAAAGCTTCTCAAGTAGTCGTTTCAGACGATGACGATAAATCTCCACCTCGAACCAGACAAGCCCAAAAGAAAAGGCAAAAGGCCGTCACTCCTCCAGGAAAAGAAAAGGGATCTGGATCTTCGAAACTTACTTCACCGGGTGAAAAGGTATCTTCTGAAGAATCACCTTTAAAAGGTGGTAGTAACGTTCTTGTTGTAGAGAGCCATAACTCGAGTCCAGATAACATTCCAACCAAGGTATTTGGATTTCCCAACATAATCATCCCTATCGATTTAAATTTAGATAATTAAGTTAACCTCTTACCTTATGATTGTAGGATGATGCTGGCACAACCACTTCTGACCTCAAAGCCTTCACCCTCACTATTGACCTTGATAACCCCCAAGGTAAATGCATGTTCTTTCTTACGGCACAGAGGTTTCTTGCAACCTTCCCACCATAATATGTTCTAATTACTTCATGCAGACAAATCTCATGCACTTTCACCAGTGGTCGAAGACGCTAAGCCTCTTGCGACTATCATCCCGAGTACAGTAATCGAAGAAAGCCATTCAACTGATGATTCTCCACCTACCCAAAAGAGTGAAAAAGCAGATCGACAATGTTCAGGTAGTAACAGTGCAGCTGGTCATCCAATTGGTAGTGAGGATACTGTATCTGAACAAGATGCTATGGAAGAAACCTCCAAGCTAGCCACAGTAGTTCCTCATGAAACTACACCCTTTGGGACCATAGTTTCTTCTGAAACTACTTCGACGCCTGCCCCAGCAAAGCCCACTCCTTCAGAATTGGAGCAACTTAAGCAAACTGATCCTCTCAGCTTCCTCAAGGCTATGATGAATACTGATAACATTTCGCTTTCTGAGCTCGAAACTTCTCCAGCTGTTCAGACAGAATCTGGTGACAAAGAGGATACTTCTGGCCTTCTTCATCAGATAAAGGAAAAGTTCTTCGAAACCAACCTTGTCGAAATTCTCAGTAAGGATCCCACCAAAGGTCATAGCTTGAATCAACTTCTGAAAAAGGTGGATCTATTTCTGGTTTCAAAAGAAGTCTCAGAGGTGATTGTTTTGCTGGGTTCTCTGATCGAACAGCTTCAGTAAAACATTCTTCGACGTCGCAATGTTGATGAACAACTTACTACAAAGGTGGCTTCTCATAGTTCATCTTCGAAAGCCGCTACTGATGCATCGAAGAAAGGTGACGCTCTCAAGCTTAAACGCTCAGAGAAACAAAAAGAGTGTGACGAATGTGAGCAGAATATCCAATCTTGGAAGCAGGAAATTGTTAAGCTTGAAGAGAAGATAAAAGAGGCTGAATCTCGTAAGGCAACAATTCAACAGTCTAGTGAGCAGGAATTGACTGAAGTTGCGCGTTTAGGAATCCAGCATTTCGAAGCTGCACAAAAACTAGTACCCGAAATTGAAGAACTGAAGAAACAACGGGCCTTGATTGAACTTCGCATGTCTTCCTGGGAGGTTCAGTATTCGAAGATAAAAGACACTCTTCCTAGAGACTTTAATTAGTCATTTCGAACTTTGTAATCCCTTTTTGTAATGCGCATTGATTTTGTCTTGTAATCGAATTCCACCAGGAACATATATATGTTCAACTTTTTGTTTGCCAATTTATACTCTCTAGTCCTTTTTTCAATGATCACGAGTAACACTCTAGAAATTCTTCAAATCTTGCCAAAATATATTTTATTGTCACAGTAATCTTAATAAATGCAAGCACGTGACCTGACTATCCTTCGCACTCCTTTTAGTCTAGACTTGACGTTTCTACTCCCTTAGCCGTAACCATCATTAAGTGATGACGTCACTTTCTTCAAAACGTCTCTTTAAGACGTGCGTGCACCAGTTTTTCATGATTACATCTCAACTTCCCAGGGCGGGAAACGGCGGAAGCCATAACTTCTCTTTGGAATACCAAACGCAGTCTAATCAATCATTAAAATTGAACTGTTCCTTTATTGCCCCAGGTCTATATAAAGGATTAACATTACACTTCTTCCTTCACACTTGCTTCAAACTTTTGCTCAAGACTTTGTTTCTCTTCCTCCGTTTTCTCAAAACACATTGTCTAAAAGAAAAAACCTTTTCAACCTTTTTCTTCTCCACATGGCGCAACCTCTTACCTACAATAACATTAGAGCTTGCATAAAAAAGGAGTTCAAACTCTCGGAAGAAGAGTTTGATGAAAACTTCATAAGCATCAGTGCTCTTTTTCCCAATCAAGAACTCGATTTCTATTATGAAATCCTAGAGGGACCTGTTTATCCCAACATGCTAGCAAATTTCTGGATGTTTGCGTCTCTATGCATAGATCCGGAGGGCAGAACTACTATAGTTTCCGAGGTTCGACATGCCCACATCAGAATCACTCCTTCCACCATCTCCAACTTGATAAGATGTAACAACTCTGGTGAGACCTTTGATGACAACAGCTTCAATCTGACGACTCATCTTCTGTTGAGGACTCTTATGGACAACGATCCTTACAGCGCCAAAGTCATCAGGGTTTTGCATCAACTGCTCGTGGGTAAATTTCATCCACGAAACCATGATCAAAACAGCATCATGGTGGAGGATTTAGAATTTATCCTATGTGCCCTTCGTGGGAAGAAAATCAACTTCCCCTTAATGATTTTCAAAGGGCTTGTCGAAGCCGTCTCTATGGCTTCAGCCCGTCAAGGGGTTGTAACCTGTCTTCCATATGGAAGGCTCTTATCTTACATATTCCTTAAAAAGGGAATAGTAAGGAGGATGCGCAACTCCGGATCCATGGACATATTTGAGGCAGAGAGCTTGCCCCTGTTGCCCCTAGAAGGCTTAGACCAAAGGATCAACTAGGAGGTGGTTTGGTTTAGGTTTTTTTTTGTTTTATTTTTTTGTAACCTTCAATGTTTTGGAAACCAACCCTCCTGTAATGAATGTACTCTCTTAATATTAATGGAAGATGTTTTGAAGTTTCTTTGTCTTCTTCTTTTATTTGCCATACATGTTTGTTTGAACACAAAGCCATTTTGGTGTTAGTTCAACCATTTTGGCTTACGTAATATACCTCAATATCTACGTTTTTGAAATCTTTACTTCATGCATGCTTGGTTTGTATCTCTTCAGATACTTCCCGTTTACTCTTAAAATCCTGCGATCTTCTGCTAACTCTTCTATCTCGTAAGCGTTATTCGAGAATACTTTCAAGATTCGAAAGGGTCCCTCCCAGTGTGGAGACCATTTATCAAGTGTTTGATTCTTTCGATCTATAGGTAAAATAACTTTCCAAACTAAGTCATTATTGATAAAAAATTTACCTTTCACCTTTTTGTTATATGCTCTGGACACTCTTTCTTTTCGTCTTTTTATCATCTCCAATGCTCGAAGTCTGTCTTCGTCCAGGTCTACTAATTCATTCATCATCAACTCCCAATACATGTTAGGAGGGATTTCTGCCTGTCTTTGTATCCGAACTGACTGCAAATATATCTCAACTGGGAGTACTGCGTCATGTCCAAATGTCAATTGGAAAGGCGTAGTGTTTGTAGCTTCTTTTGGAGATGTTCGACAAGCCTAAAGCGCTTAGTCTAAGGTTTTGTGCCAACTCTTAGGCTTTTTTCCCACATGTTTATTTATGAGACCGATTATTATTTTGTTTGCTGCTTCGACTTGTCCATTTGCCTGAGCATAGTAAGGTGTAGAAGTGAACAACTTGAAACCCATTTATTTGGCGAAGTCTTGCATTTTCCGCCCAGTGAACACTGATCCTTGATCTGTGGTTATACTTTCTGGGATTCCAAATCTGTATATGATGTGTTTCTGAATAAACTCGATCACAGCCTCTTGGTCCACGTTCGCCAGCGGTATAGCTTCGACCCATTTTGTGAAGTAGTCTATTCCTACTAGTATGTATCTTTGACCCTTAGAGGATTTAGGGTATATTTCTCCAATCAGATCCAATTCGCAGCCTCTGAAAGGCCAAGGCTTTATTATTGAACTTAACTCATTCGCTGGAGCGTGTTGAATACCTGCATGCTCTTGGCATTCTTGACACCCTTTTGCGAATTCTATGCAGTCTTTTAACATAGAAGGCCAATACATTCCATATCGAAACATAAGCCATTTCATTTTGTGCCCTGCTTGATGTGCCCCACATGCTCCATTGTGTACATTTGAGAGAGCCAAATATGCTTCTGCTTCACCCAAGCATTTTAACAAGACCCCTTCAGGGTTTTTTTTTGAACAATTCGTTCCCCATCAGAAAATATGATAAAGCTCTATACTTCACCTTTCTATCTGTGTCTGTCGAAGGATCTTTTAGATAGTTTACAATTGGACTCCTCCAATCTGTGTCTGCCAAGGAGTCTATATTTAACACTTCGAATTCTTCTTTGCTGGCAAAGCCTAATTGTGAATTCTCCAGGTCACTTGGGGAAAGTTTGGTAGCCATTGCTTTTCCTCTTACTTCGATTAGTTCTTCTAATTTTTCTTTCGATACCTTGTATCCTGAGGCTAACTGTGCCAGATCATTTGCTTCTTGATTCTTGGTCCTCGAAACGTGATTTAACTCCACATATTCAAATTTTTTAAGCAGCCTATTTGCTATGACAAAGTACATGATCAAGTTTTCTTTGATGCATTTGTACTCCTTTGTTAGTTGCTTAATCACTAGTTCGGAGTCTCCTTTAATTTCGACTCTGGTTTCCCCCAATTCTAACAAAGCTTCAAGTCCAGCAATCAGTGCTTCATATTCAGCTTCGTTGTTGGAGCATAGGGGACCTTCAATCTTGTACTTGAGCTTTGTTGGAATTCCATCAGGAGAAATTATCAATATTCCAACACCAGTTCCCTCTCTATGAGTCGAACCATCGATGTATAGCTTCCAAGGCTTCAAGTCTACATATTGTTGATGTTTCTCGACCACTGCATGGTCAACAATGAAATCTGATACAATCTGACCTTTCATTGCCTTAAGAGGTTGAAATATCAGTGAGTACTCAGTAAGGGCTAAAGCCCATTTGCCAATACGACTATGCAATATTGGCTTTGATAGCATATGTTTGATAACATCACAATGGGACGAAACATAAACATCAACTGGATTTATATAATACTTAAGTTTGATACAAGAGAAATATAAACAAAGGCAGAGTTTTTCTATTGTGCTATACCTAGTTTCTGCATCATTGAGTACCCTACTTAAATAATAAATGGCTCTTTCGATGCCATTTTCATCTTCTTGTGCTAACATACTGCCTATTGTATTATCTGAAGCTGAAATATACAGGAGCATGTGCTTCTTCCCATTTGGGGGAGACAAGATTGGTGGATGGATCAAGTATTGCTTGATTTTATCAAAAGCTTCTTGATGTTCAGCACGCCATTCAAACTTTCCTTCTCTGAGACGAAGTAGAGGGGAGAAAGCTTCCGTGCGTCCACTCAAATTAGAGATGAACCTTCTTAAGAAGTTTATATTCCCCAGCAAGGACTGCAATTCTTTCTTCGTGGATGGAGGCTTAGTTTCCATGATAGCCTTCATTTTATTCTGGTTAATTTCTATTCCCTTTTTATGAACTACAAAGCCCAGGAAATCTCCAGCCTGCACAAAGAAAGCACATTTAAGGGGATTCATCTTTAAGCCATGTTTTCTCATTCTTTCGAATGATTGGCTTAGATGATCGAGATGATCGTAATCTGAGACGGATTTCACAACGATGTCATCTATGTATACTTGCATGAATGTTTCTATAAAGTCATGAAATATGGAGTTCATTGCTCTCTGATAGGTTGCCCCAGCATTGTTTAAACCGAAAGGCATTACAACCCACTCATAGGTGCCTATTGCCCCTGGGCAATGGAAAGCTGTTTTAGACACATCTTCTTCTGCGATGAAAATCTGATTATAACCAGAATATCCATCCAATATACTTAGATATTCGAAGCCTGCGGCTGAATCTACTAACATTTTTGCCACAGGCATGGGATATTCATCCTTAGGAGTTGCTGCATTCAGATCACGAAAATCTATGCATACTCTTAATGAACCATTCTTTTTAATAACTGGTACAATATTAGCAATCCACTCGACATACCTCGTGGTTCTGATGAACTTACATCGTAGGAGTCTTTCGACCTCTGCTTTGATCTTCGAATGAATTTCTGGTGCGAACCTTCTAGGAGTTTGCTTGATGGGCTTTTTTCCTTCCTTTATGGGCAACTTTAATTCAACCAAATCACGCCCTAAACCAGGCATTTCATCGTAATCCCATGCAAAGCAATCTTTGTTCTCCTTCAACAACGCGACAACTTTTGATTTTAGCGTTGGCGCCAGTTTCGCACTGATGTATGTTACCCTCTTCTGATCTCCATCTCCGAGATTCACTTCCTCGAGTGGATCTTGGGCTAACATTTTGATATTTGCTCCCATTGGGTCTTTCTCAAAATCCAAAGGCTCTTCATCGTAGATTGCATCCAATCTTTGACTTATCTCTTCTCCTAAAATCTCCTCGACTCGAACAGGATCTTCAGGTAGTCGAGGGATCATATGTATCCCTAAATCTGGCGTTTCCTCCTTTTTTAGACCTGCATTAACAAACATGTTTGACAATTCGGCTTCAAGAGCCGTCTTTCTTTTATTCTCGGCTACATAAGCCGAAATCTTTTCAAAAAATGATGACTCAGACATCATTAACGTCGTCATGCCAGTCTGTTGGCCGTATTGTTGGGTATTGCTCCATTGGCGCGATATCTTCTGGGACATCCATTATTTCCCTATTCCATTGGAAACCATTTGGATGCAGAGACGAATAATACAATGCATTCTTGTTTGGGGTGTATATATCTTCCGTAGCATGGCAAGGTCCTAGGTTTGCCAAGTTCCTATCGAAGTTAGTCTTATTAACCTGGTTAACTTCAGCCATGTAGTAACTTTGATCTCCCTCAATATTCTCTACTATGCCATCTTCTCTCCAAATGGTTAACCTTTGATGCATTGTCGAAGGCACAGCAGCAACCCCATGGATCCATTCCCTTCCGAGCAAGAGATTATAATTTGCTTTCGCCGGTATGACCATAAACATAGTTGGCCTTGTGACTGAACCCACCGTTAGATTTACTTGGACAACTCCCAAGGTTTGCCCTATTTTGCCTTCGTAGTTAGACAAAACCATGTTATGTGGCCTTATATCAGTATCGAATATACCAATTCTTTTCAGCATGTATTGGGGCATTAGGTTCACCGCTGCCCCTCCATCTACCAGGACTTTATTAATTCCAACATTTTCAATCTTAGCCCTTTTGTAGAGTGGTTTCAAATGGTTTCGCATACCTTCATCAGGCTTTTCGAAGAAGGCATTCTGCTCTTCAACTGCACCATTGTTCAGCACATAGTAACACACGGGTCTGTGTTTTGCCATTTCTCCGACGTCAGCCTCTTCATAATATTCAACTTCAGTTTCTTGATTAAACTCATGAGGGAGTACAGATACAACATTGCAGTTGAGGTTTATAGATGATACCCCATCAGAGTCAAAATCATTTGTCATTCTATCATCTTCTTTCCAAAGGCTGGAATGCATCTTCTCCTCTTCTTTCTCATTTTCAGAATCGAACAACTTGCGCTCCACTGGAGGTTTGCTTGTCCTTGCCCCCTGCATTGGGATTTGATTGCGCTCCCTTGGTTTGAATTCCCTTTGGGCTTTCTTCATCCTCTGATGTCTTCTCCATTGGGATCTAGACATAGGATTTTTACCTTTGTAATTTTCCAACTTGGTCCCAACTTCGCCATTTGTTGGTTCTGGCACTAGCTTGCATCCATTTATCCCTGGGTATGTCCGCAGGAACTTTGAATGTGACCCTTCGAGCTCTAGGGTGTGGGCTGTCAGGCCTTCTCGATGGGGTTCGGTTGTCGAACCCAAACAAGTTAGGACGAAGTCCCTGAGTCTCCCGGCCCATATAAAGATACACCCTTTCGAATGATCCTGCTAGCAATTCGTCATAGACTGCACCACATCTAGGGCACAGTGCAACTTCAAAATTGTCGTTGTGACACCTGACCAAGAAACCAACCAAGCTTTCTTCAGACCTTGGGCACACTTTCAACAGCAGGTTTCCTCCTCTCCAAGGTTGCTCTAATCTTTCTTGCAAGGCCCTCTCGAAATTGTCCTGGACCCTCCGATTCGTCATAATTGAACATCTTGGGCACATCACCCTTTTTCCACCATTCTTTATATGACAATCCCAAAGATAATCTTTCAAACTGTTTCCTCTTGGCGGAATCTCAATGTTTCCTTTCTCCCTTATCAACCATTTTTCTAGTTCTTCGATTTCAGATAAAGGACGTCTAACATTGACCATGTTAACAACCGCCGGAGGAACTTCAGAAATTTGTATCCGCTGAAGATTCATTGTGAGGTCTTCAGTGGCCTCACTTGTCTTTTCTTTCGGATTTTCAGCCATTTCAGCATCGAAGGATCCTTCAACATCAGCATTGAGGATCGAATTGGCATTTAGGCTTTCAGTAGCCTGCTTTCCATCTAAAATTATCTTTGATTCAGCAGCATGAATTTCAGATACTTCCACCATGTTGACACCAAGTGGTTCACACAAGTTAGTATCAGCCACGTTCAAAGGATCTGCGTCAACCTTCATAGGGTTCTTGCTTTTGTCAGCAAATTTCAAACGTCCATCCTTGATAGCATTCTGGATTAAATCCCTGAAAAGAAAACATTGTGAGGTTTTATGGCCTAGAAAACCATGATATTTACAAAAGCCTCTCTTCTTCCGTTGTTCTAACGGAGGAATTTTAGAATTAGGAGGCACTATCATTTGGCCATCTTTTACTAGTAAATCAAATATTTCGTCACACTTAGTGACATCAAACGTATAAGTTTTCTTGGGAAATCTATCACTTTTATCATTATCTACTGGATTTCTTCCATTAGAAGGGGTGAGTAATTTGCAAGCATAGGGTGGCGCTTCCTTTAACTCAGCAAGATCTATTTCGACCTCTTCCATGTCGTATGAGTCTTCGAAAGGTTCGCCATCAACTTCGTCTGATTCGACTTATGATACTCTTTCCTTCTTATAACTCTTACTTGCTCTGGCCTTTTCTGCTTTTAACCGTTCGACTTGTCGAACCCTATCTGCCAATTGGGCCATATCTCTCAGGTATTGAGTATCCAGTTTCTTTCGAATTGAATAATCTAGGCCACCTGCGGCCATTTCAACTAATTCATACTTTGGGACAGTCGTGAAGCATCTTGATTTCAGCAAACGGAACCTGTTTAAGTAATCGTCAATAGACTTCGTGAATTTCCTCTTGATGCTAGCCAATTCTTTCAAACTTATCTTGGTTTGACCCATGTAAAATTGTTCATGGAATAATCTCTCCAAGTGGGCCCATGCATCTATGGAATTTGGAGGTAAGGTAGTGAACCAGACAAACGCATTTTTTGTCAGCGAACTAGGGAAGTATTTAATCCTTAGATCCTCATTTCCTGCTAAATCTCCAGCTTCTGTCAAATACCTGGCAATATGTTCCATCGTTGATTCACTAGTGTCCCCTGAAAACTTAGTAAATTTTTGCACTTTGGTGCCCCTTGGCAATTCTATTTGCATAATATAATCCGCTATAGGGGATGTATAATTTGGACGTCGAAGTCTAGTACTGAGGCCATTATTGGCCATAACTCTCTCTATCATGGCAGTTAGGTTATTCTCTGTAGCTAGGTTTTCTCTCCTGACTCTCTGAACTACTTCGTCTGGGTGTTCGTCCCTACCTACTAGCCTTAATCTGGGTCTTTCCTCCTCAAACTCTTGCTGAACGGGGACAGTTCTTTGGTTCGAAGCCTCTAAATCTATTACCCGATTCCTTTCGACCGTTGTTGTTCTTTGTGGAGGAATTACGCCAGTAGTGGTTGTACCAGACGGAGGAATCACGCCAGCAGTGGTTGCACCAGGCGGAGGCACCGCATTTTGGATACGTTCTAGAATGGGGTCTCCTTCTCGATAAGAGGATTGGTTATTTCTCCTCTTGGGTTGTGGGACACCCATGAATTCTGCCATTCGATTCATTTGGGAAGATATTTTTTGAAAAGTTTCCACATTCCTTCGACTAGCATTAGAAATATTAATTGCTAATAGATTCAAGATTGACGATAATTCTCTGGCCAGGGTTCCTAACATATCGTGATTACTTGCGTCCATCTCTTGTCGGAATGCTGCTTGATTGCTTGTGGTAAAATTGGGTATTTGGGCAGAGAAGCAAGTGTTTTGTGCGCTTCGACCTACTGAACCAACATTTGGCGAAAACGCTGTCAGATTTGTGGTATATGTGGGTCCTGCCCCCCGTGTACCTGTCATGTATGGATTTGGCATGCCATATTGACAGTTTGTTCTCCATTCGAACGCGGATAATCCTGGGGTAAATAACTGATTTCCAGCATTTGTCGAGGCAAATTGCATTCTGCTAGCACTTGAAGATGGGGGCGCGGTAGTCGATATTGAAACTAGATTAGTCCCTGTCGTTGATGCATTATTTTCAGGTATAGCCTGGGAATTATCCATGGGTCTCGATCCAGTCGGACCCGGTATATCCTGCGCTCCTTGAGTAGAAGTCGAAACATGCGTGGAATTTACCGCTCCAGTTCTTGACCCTTGTGGGGGATCCTGATCTCCCCCTGCACTGGCCGTAACGACCATTTTCTTGCTGTACCTTCGTTTGGGAATCGGTTGTGCACTGTTTGTTAATTTACCGTTCCTAAGGTTCACACAAGGTCTTGATATTTTCTAGGCAAAACAAAACAATCGATTAATAACAATCTGCTTGACACTGTCCCACTGGGCGTGCCAATTTGTTTACGGTGATTTTCGGTAAACAACCGCTAGTCTTCCAAACTATAATAAATATGATTTGGTTACTCGCAGGATCGACTAGATTGATCCTAGGACATAGTCAAATAGGTTGTTATTTATGATAGTTCGAATTATGTCTATGATTGGTGTGTTTTGAAATAAGAAATACTTAATCAAAGAAATAAAGATTAGCAATCACCTTGCTATACATGCGAATATAACATTAGCGAAGGGTAAGTTAAAAATAAAATCTAAGACAAAATTGTAAAAGTGCAAGAATCTTAAAGTGCAGAAAAGTTAAATGCTTCGAAAGTTAAATAACATGAAAGTAAAGAGTGCAGGAATATAAATGACATGATATAAATAAAATGTAGAAATATCGAGAGATACTTGAATAAAAAGCAAAATACACATGTATTTAAATTGGTGTTGGTGTCATACGTACATTTCTCAGCGAACTCTTCCTCTTAACACTTGATACTTGAGTAATATGTGAGTGATTTGTACAAAATGAACACACGGAATCCTAACATTAAGACCCTTATTTATACTAGTTTCGACCCTAACGGTCCTACACTAATTTATTGCCACGTTGCCCACAGAAAATCCAGGGATGCCATCTGTCTTCGTGCGGTTACATAAACCATTTCGAAATTCAAATTATCCCGCCTGAATTTCCTTTCGACGCGTGACAACATAATCATAATCGAGAATGCCGCGAATCATACTAAGCTTCAGTACTTCGCATATTTCAAAAAACGTTTAAGTCCCAAAGACCATTCTTTTCGAATTTAGCTTCGGCGCTCACTATCTTTTGTTCCAACTTAAACATCATTCTCGAAGCATGGCCATCAGTAACCATTTTTATCTTTAAAGATGATCATCAGTAACCATCTTCTTTTAAATTCCAACTCTTCGAAGAACATTCTTCTCGAACGAAATCTTCAGCTAACAGAGGGATGCTTGGGTCTCCTTTAAGCAACCGAGGAAATTGTTTCACATTTACTCCGACTCTGTAAAACACTTCAAAGACAGATATTATGTGATAAAACCTTCTACACCCGTCGTGGACGCAACTTTGTTTGATACCGTAGAGTGGTTTGGCTTGTAAAGTCCCCTTGGAATGGCAGTACGAACATTTTGAGCGCGAAAAAGATAAACATATATATATATATATTGAGACGAGGAACTGGACGACCGTGACCGAGCGACGTATCAGAAGCTCGTTAAGTTTATTAGCAGCTTTCAGTTGGCGAGGTGCACAGCCCCTAATGGGAAGCAGATTTATGACGACCAGGGCGAGCCCATCGTGGTTGATCGACACATAAATACTAAGGCTCTCCTCGAGTGTGAAACTGACGGGGAGGCAACAATACTATTAGGTACATCGTGTTCGTGTGTCTTGTAAGTTTTTCTTTATACTTGTTCTAACTTCGTTTTGTTGGTTTGTAGGTAAAATGGGAGATTTGCACGAGAAGATGGTTAAGATGCGTGCGGTTAAAGGCTCTAAGGGTGCTACAAAGAGAACTCGAGTTCAGCAGCTGAAAGTCATCGGCAAAGGTGTCAGTTCCGAAGGCTCCTCTCCTTCTTCGGACATGAGTCCTGAATGTTAGACGCTAGGCTAAAGGATCTAAAGGGGGGTGAATAGATCTCTCAGAGTTTTTCGGAATTATTTCAAACTTAAGCGAAAGCGGTTCAGGATCGACTTGCGTCTATTCGGGACCTCTATTGAAAAGGTTGTATATGTGATAAAACCACAAGATAATTGGGATTAACAATGAAAAGATAGATTATAGAATCAATTGGTTGCTCTAATGAAAAACGATTAACTTCTAATTTGATAAACTTTGTTTGCAATGCTTTTGATAATGGATGAAGCAAAAGCACAAACACTTGGTGATAATGTCCAAATTGATTGTGATTCAATATGTGGTGAATTGTGATGTTCACGAAGGTTCTTAATACACAATTTTAACACTTGAATTGTTGATCAATTTGCAATTATAACCAAGTACGAACAGAACGTAAATGAAAAGACAAAAGCGATAACAACACGATATTTGTTCAGGCAGTTCATCGATCGTCCTCGCTACGACTACATCTGCCCCCAATTCCAAACGGGAATTGGGATGTAAAGCGGAAGCGATAACTTCCAATTTTGGAACTTCTTCCAAACCAGTGAACGGAATCTGATCTCGGATGGAGAGTCCAAGTTTGCCAGCAAACTCCTCCATAGTAGGTACCAACTGATAATCCGGGAAAGTAAAACAATGATGCTCGGGATCGAAAAATTGAAATAGTAAACTCATCATTTCTTCGTCAAAACCTGAAGTAACCAAACTGGGTAAGAGACCATGTCTTTCAGTGAATCGGGAACCTCCAGGAATCTCTAATACCAACTCTTTCAGTTCGGACGGTATCTTCACAAAGTTAACTCGAATGGTGTTTCTAGTCTCCATGACCTACAAAACAGAACAAAGATGAATTCTTTGGTCCTCGAATGGTTAGTCATGATGTTATGATGCTTATGATGTTTATGATGTCAAGTAGGTAACAAACACAAACAAGTCACACAATTTTGCCTTAAGGTTAGGCTTCATGTAGTCCAGAGGTGCATAACCTCCCCCTGACGTTTAGTCTGTTCAAACCTGTCCTATATAAAGATCGGGTTCTAGGGAGCTCATATCATTGACCTTTCTCGAAGGCGCTTATCTCAGTTTGGCAATCAAATCGCCAACCGAAAAGGTCCTGAAAGTCCAGTCCATATGAGTGTAGCTTCGAGTATCAACCAACTTCGGTCGGAACCAAAGCCAGCCATCTCGCTACTTTCTAATAGGCCAAAGTCAAGTTCGACTAAGGTTCTAAGGGCAGATTAGTGCTTAATGACACCACGCGGCAGCCAAGCATTTCCTCAGGTCGGATCCCAAGGAACACCAGGACAAACCAATGTGTCACACTAACGATGGCCATCAGATCAACCACATCAGTATACGCTGTGCAGTCTCATTGATCTCATGCCATTTACCTAAGGTACTCAGATCCGGGTTAGGATCTTTCACACAGCAAAATACCCAAAACAACCCTGCAAAAATAAAGCAAACAAAGCAAACAATAGAAAACATTTAAGTGATTCCTAAACTTTTAAGGTAACCCCTCTTTTATCGAAATTATTCCCCAACAGAGTCGCCAGTTCTGTAATACGGTGAACTGACTTTTTATAATCGAAAAATGTCGCGATTAAGCAAGAGTCGCCACCGACTTTTATTTTATCCAAACAAGTTAGAAAGGCTAAAAGAAATAGAAAAAAACCTTTTAGAGAAAACAGGATTCGGGGGGTAATTTATGCAAAGGGAAGGTGTGAGGCACGCTTTACATCCATGGTTTTCCATGGGCTCTTAATTGCTTTGCTCGTTTTTTGAAAAGAAAGGTAGAAGAAGAATATGGACTTTAGCTCGTAAATGAGCGTAGCCATTTTGAAGATTTATGAGAATGAATATGAGAAAACACTTTTAGCCAGAGCATGGCAATTAGGAGCAATTACCTTAAACTTAGATGATAGGTTTCTTTTAGCCTTTCAGGATGAAAGGGTCTATTCTTGCCATAAGTGGGCAGGAAGCCTTTCATTTGGAGGTTGAAGGGTCATCGAGAGTTCGTTCGCCATAAGACTGTCCCATGCCATAGGGAGGCAGGTAGTCTAAGGGAAGAACCAGAATAGCCTTTTCGTAGGCAGCCAGAGGATACCTCAACCTTTTCGTAGGAAACTTCCGAGGGTCGAGATCATGTTTAGTGTATCGAAGGCAGCATCATTAGGGACCATGATCTTTAATCGAGGCGACATGGCTGAGGTATCCTCGTATTCGAGGGACTGGCTATTCTGCAAAAACACAAGGCAACAAGCAACAAGGCAACAGGCAACAGAGAGGTTACCCCAAAAGTGTGCGTGTGTGCACCAATCATGTGATCAGTTTCGGATATTTATCTTATAGTTAAGTGATTCTAGATTCAATTTAAAGTTATCACTCCCTAAACTTACTAACCACAGTAATTAAGAATTAAAGCAATAACGGGAGAGGGAAATTGAAACCAGCGGAGGGAGAGGGAAATTGAAACCAGCGAATAATAAACCATTAAGTCTAACATAAGTAAAAATTAGGGTTTAGGGTTACCGACTATGCGAAGCTTTGGCATTTGGCAAACCTGAAAAAGTGGAAAAAATAGAAAGCAAAATAGGGTGAGTGCATTATCAGTTTGGAGGCAAACAAAACTAACCCTAAACAACAAAAGGATAAAGAAATAAAAAAAAATAAATAAACAAGCACTTAGCTTTAAATTTGATCTGACATGGTTGGCGGTCGGAGGAAGCATCGAGCCTTACGCATTGACCCTGGTCATTAGAGAATTGACAAAGAAAAAGGAAAGGAATGAATGTAGGAGAAGTTCTATGTACGAGGAAATTAAACCCTAATTAAACAAAATAAAAAGGTAAATTATAATAAAAAAGGGTTTAGAACTTAGCTTCGTTCTTTTGACGTGGCGCATGGTCGGAGCGTATTTGAGAAGTCAACCCTTAAAAGGCACAGAAAAAGAAATATTCAGTGTAGGGAATGATCTTCGTAAACCCAGATTAGGGTACGAATTGAATAAGAAAGTACGAACGATTTAATTAATTATTGGTCTCGCGACCTAATTAATTAAATCGGGATAAGAAAATAAAATCGAGTGTAAAAATAATTTTATGAATTTTTTGAAATTTAAATAAAATAAATAAGAATTTTTAGAGGTTTTTAATAATTAAATCAATTTAAATCTATTTTATAAATAATATATATATTAAATATTATATAAAATAAATAAATAATAAGTATTAAAATGTTTTTATAAAGTTTATATATATATGAAACAAATTTATTTGAAGAAAAATAATATATATATATATATATATATATATATATATATATATATATATATATATATATATATATATATATATATATATATATATATATATTAAAACAAAATACAAGAGGCTATGTAATTAAAAATAAAAAAAATTCTAAAAATCTTAACTTTTGATCCAGTGTAACGCTCGCCTGTGGACTATGGTGGACCTGCGTGTTGGTACGAGTTGGATTGATTGGATTGATGATCGGACGGTTGAAGGATGAAGGCACACAGCATGATGGTGCATCATAACGCACGAGATCCCAGAGCTGAACAAACGCGCGCGCGCCTTTTTCTGGTTTGAATGGGCCAATGAGTGCACGCCACGCCTTCATCTTCTTCGTTGATTTTCTGAAATTTGCTCTTTTACAGCGCATATTACCAGAGCGCTGTAAAAAGTCTAAGCTATTACACCTGCAAAATAGCGAATACAGGTAAACGACAATAGAAATTTGGCGCGAGGCCATGGATAGATTCGTCTCAACCTTGTGAATCTAATGGTACCAGTATTGGCGTCTAATTTTACGTAATTAGGAAAACCCCAAATTTGAGAGCATGAACCCTGACATGGCATCTTCTTCATACCAGCGCCAAAACACAATTAAACGTCCAGAATTGTTCACAACATCATATATAACACAAATATGCAATTAAAATACATGAATGATGCGTGAATTATCGAGATCGAAAGTTTTTAGAAAATGCAAACCGTGGAGTGATGTGCGTGTGTTCTTGAGGTTTCGAGGCTTAGTGATGGTATTGATAGCTTCAAAAATCCCCAAGGAATGTTGCTGAATGCTCCAAATGCTCTGAATCTCCCTACAACTTAGAATTCGATCTTGAAATTTTCTTCCATTTCTTGGATTCGGTTTAAGCTTTTGAGGGCCGAAAAATCTCCCCTCATGGTCTGCTCCACTTATGTTTATATAGAGGAACATATTAGGGTGAATAAATTGGCTTGAATCTTTGTAAATCTTTGATTTGTAAGTTGATTGAAATTGATTTTGAAAAGCTTCTAAAATTGGCCAATCTTGCTTTAATCATACCAATCTTGCTTTCCACGAATTTGCACTGATTATGTGATATATTTGATGATGAAAATAGATTCAAATCACACCTCTTGCCAAAGATTTGATTTTCTTTTGATTTATGTCATTTTAAATCCTTTTAATTGAAATAAAAAATCACAATAAATCAAATAAACCATATATTTTCGTGGCAATAAGATCATGGGCTCTTGGATGCTTGAGGATCAAGATTGGATCTTAAACACATGGGCTTCTTTGCAAAAATATTCAAATTCTTTCACATTTTTCACTCCAAAATAGCCCAACTTTGACAAGGCCTATCTCTCTCAATTTTTGAGGTACGGAAGTGTTTTAGGACTTTTTAGAAACCTTAGAGAGTCCTCTAACCATTGTCTTTGGTCTCATATCAAAAATATTTTCCATGCTCCTTATATATCCTTTTGAAAAAAGTGACTTTTTGTTGACTTTTGAAAAGGACCTATAATGTTTTGGTCCATACCTCTTAAATGAAGCATTTTTAGACTTGGCATGTGATAGACAAAATTGTAGAGAATCAAATTTCCTTCAAAATGAGCTTTGGTTGGAAAATTTCTGATGTTCCATGTGGCAGTTATGGCTGGTCAAAGTTTAGTTGACTTTTCCTATACAAAACCCTAATTTAGAAACTTTTTGATTTGTTGATTTTTGATCTTTCTTTGATGAACCATGATCAATACTTGATCAAATTGTGAATGATACTTCAACATTAGGATCTTGACAAATAATCAGGAGTTTTGACTTTACATTGACCATAGTTGACTTCTAGGTTAACTTAGTCGACTGTTGACTTTCTGATCAATTGAGTGACCAATCCTTTGAGATGAGACTTGATACTTGTCATGGAGATGATGTGAGATATATTGAGCCATATGAGATTCCTTGGAGCCATTGATTCACTGATTTTCCTTTGAATAAGCCAAACCCTAGTTTTAGAGCCTTGTATAGGAGAGTGTGTCTTGGAGCTTTGTACCTTGATTAGAATTTGAATAGGAGAAAAAGTATGGGAAAATTTTGGGGTATGACAGCTGCCCTTGTTCAATTTTCTTAAACCTGAGGATGTAGAATGGTTTGTATACCAGTCAGAATCTGAAGCTGGAAGAGGATTGAACACTAGAATACCCAGAAATTTGCCCTTGCTGAAGTAAGGACCTTTGTCGGAGATGGGCTTGAAGATGCCATCCAGGTGTATGATGGGGATGGGCTTAAAGATGCCATCCAGTAGGTCATGCATCAAATTATGTTTGAAATGTTTGAGAAGTAGTTGTTTGAGTGTTGATCGTGTCATTACTGTTCGTAGTAGACGAATTAGATCTTTGAGAGTTGATCGTGTCAGTACCGTTCGTAATACCTGAATTAGATCTCGGAAATATGATCGTGTCTATACCGTTCGTGATGATAGAATTAGATCTCTTGTCGTGTCAGCACCGTTCGTAGTAACTGAATTAGACTTTAGAAGCAGTTGATCGTGTCCACACCGTTCGTGATGATGGAATTAGATCTCTGGGAGTTGATCGTGTCAGTACCGTTCGTGATACCTGAATTAGATCTTGGAAAGATGATTGTGTCTGTATCGTTCGTGATGATAGAATTAGATCTCTTTAAAGGTCGGTCGTGTCAGCACCGTTCGTGGTAACCGAATTAGATCATGGGGAAATAATCATGTCTACATCGTTCGTGATGATAGAAATAGTTTCTCTTGTCGTGTCAGCACCGTTCGTAGTAACTGAATTAGACTGAGGAGGATATTTGATCGTGTCCACACCCTTCGTGATGATGGAATTAGATCTCTGACCGTGTCAGTACCGTTCGTAGTAACTGAATTAGATCTTTGGAAATGATCGTGTCACCACCGTTCGTGGTAGATGAATTAGATCTTGGAAGATGATCGTGTCAGTACCGTTCGTAGTAGCTGAATTAGATCCTGGAAAGTTGGAGATTTCGTTCATTTGTCTGTACCTGTATTCTGCAATAGGCATAGAAATATTTTTTTTTATGCAATGTCATGATGTATGTGTTATGTAATGAGTCCCTTAAAATAAATGAGAAGCTTTGTATGTTATGTATGAATTATAACCGCATGCAATGTATGAATATGCATGTGATGTATATGATGTATGGCTATGATTTATGTTACTTGAAGCATCTTGATTGAGAAGATAAATCTCTATGTCATTGTGAGTTTGATGTTTTAATCTTTTCTTGGAGATACTCAGCTGGGGATTTATGATTTCTGCTTGGGGATGAATAGTAATTTGACGGATCCTGACTGGGGATGAAAGTAATTAGTAAGCCATGTTGGAGAAGAGCAAAGTGTTGGAGAAACGGTAGTGTTGAAGATGTAAACTCTGTTGGGGAGCCATGACGAGAGTATTTGAAGGTATCTTCTTAGTGATTACTCTGTGGGGATATGATCTTGTGAGATCATCTTTGTGGGAAGACGTGGATGTCTTGAACGTTGCCCCTAGTATTATAGTAACTACCATTCCTGGACTAGGACACATCACTAAGTATTGATCAAGATGTCAAACTGGACTCGTATAGATTTGCCACCACTAGTAGGAACTTGAAGAGATTCACCTCGCGAGGACTTTATGAAGTGTATACTGTAGGTGACATGCCCCTAGTAATCGTAAACTTAGGATGACGCCCCTGACTGTTTGGCTTCTGAGAGATTCTTGGAATCTTGACTTGATTGCCCCAGATTGATTGGTAAAAGTATGTCATGCCCCTTGTATTCATTGACTTCTAGTCAACTGAGTCAGTTATAAGGGATGTTGCTGCTGAAATAGTTCCGTCTGTCGGGAATGACTTTTAGTCATTAGTCGTACCCTGTGCAGATTCTTTCTGACGCTAACATTTGAAATTATGTAGTAAAATATGTTTAATAATGAATTCATGAGATGCAATGCATATGTCTGTCTTGAGTTTTTGAAAAACATTAAAACAGGAGATGTAAAAGCATGATATTCGTAAAAACATGATGTTTGTAAAAAATGAAATATCAACTCAGCATTTTTGGCAAACCTTAAGGAGTCGGGATACCTTTTTTGGTGACAGTATGCTTTCGAACTAACCATGCTTCAATTAGGACTTTCGAGGGTTGTAACGTGGCCTGGTTCACGGTTTAAGAAACAAAGGATAAAGGCTCAAAATTTGATTGTACCCACCCCTCTTCGTGCTGATCTTCAGTCCTAAGCTCAGCTAATTCAACTTATGCATTCAGGTTCCAAGAGACTTTTAGATTTGCACCTTCGATAATGACGATGGTTCACAAGCAAAGAGAACTTTTGAGATGGCAGTCATTTCTTCCTTTTGGTAGTCACAACATCGTATTGTTCAGGAATTTATTGACTTCTCTTTTTTCATCTTTTTGATATCCCTAACTTTTGCCTGAACTGTCTACTTTGAGCTTACAGTCAGCGGGGTGCCTTGATTTTTGCCTAAGTCATCTTTTTGATTTTTGACTTAGCAGGCTTTTCTTTGTATATATGTTTTTTCATTTTTTTTAAAGATATTGACTGCCTTGCTTAATGATTGATCAATCATCATTGGCTTTTGATTGACATCTCCAACACTTCTTTGATGTGTACGAATGAACGCTTGCGATTTGAAACCTTTGTTGAAAGGTGTACTGAATAATTCTCTTAAAATAGACTGCACAGCCAAATTAACTAAGAACTACCCTGCCCCAGGTTATGATCAAGGGTTTTAATTAGTACAAGAAATAAACTTCTACTTCTTATGCTCAACGGGGTTGACGAGGGATTAGCATCCTTATATCTCCACTGTTTAGGAATTGAAACAAATGCCTGTACATCGTTAGCATAGTCCGCTCAAAAGCATACTGTATGAGGTTGCGGTATCGTTTTCGTCATCCTCCCTTAAAAGGCTTACAACTTAGCAGGAGTTGAATATCACAAAACACATGCAAGGTAAAGACATAATTTAAAATGAGTGATAGCGAAATAATTAATTCAAGACAAACATATGCAATGAACTAATGATTATTATTAAGACAAATAATGTCTATCATAAGTCGAATGTTTAATCAAACAGAAAAAGAAATTGCAAATGAAAGTAAATTTAATGATTTAAAGTTCATCTATTTAGACATTAATCAGTCTTGTCGTGATTATGCCTGGGAGTAGTGATCACTACAGGAGTCCTGGGATGAGGGAATTCAATTTCACCAGCATCGATCATATCTTGGATCTTGTTCCTTAATGTCCAACAATTGTCGGTGTCATGTCCAGGACTATTGGAATGATACACACACCTTGCGTTGGGATTATAGCTACGAGCAGAAGTACTAGCATTCTTAGGGGGATCCCTTAATGTGATCAACTTTGACTTCAACAGGTGTTGTAATGCCTGAGCCAATGTCATATTGATTTTTGTAAATTGACGCCTAGGTGCATTTGACTTGTGTCTTTGTTGTGGCACTGGTGCAGAGATCAGAATTGTCCCCATAGGTTGGTTGTGTTCGTTACGACTTTTCAAGTTGTGCACAGCATTAGTCCTGTAAGGCTCTTCAGTTGAATTGAAGTCAATGATCCTGTCGTCAATTAAGTCTTGGATCTTATGCTTCAATGGTCCACAATCCTCCGTGTCATGGCCAGGACTATTCGAATGATAAGCACATCTCGCATGGTACTTATACCCAGGAGTGGGGTTGGTAGGAAATGAATATGGAGGCAATAGAGTTATCAAGTTCTGATTGAGCAGTTGTTGTAGAACTTGAGACAACGACATCTGCAACAGAGTGAATGACCGCTTAGGTTTGGATTTCCATTTATCCTGCACACCTTGCTCCCTTTGTTGGTCCTTCTCCCTCTCGGCCAGAAGTGCCTTTAATTCTTCTTGCCCCTTGGCCAAGTGAAAGATTATTTTCCGGAACTGGTTATTCTGAGCCTAAAGATTTTTGACAGATTGTTCGAGATCCATTTTCTTGATGAAATAAACAGCGGAAAGATGAGGCATTTGTTTTTATGAAACCTGTGATGCGATGTTTATGAATGATATGATTATGCGTATGCAATGTTTTCGAGGACCTTGGAATTCAAATTTGTTAAAAACCAAACAAAAAGAAACTTTATTAATAATACTTAAGGAAAAGAAATTGTAAATTGTTTTATTAGTATCTTTTACAATAATGAAAGCATAAAACTAAAAATAAAACTAGGAATAAAATAATAAAAACAAAAGTCTTCAAGTCTCCCATGGACGCTTCCTTTTTGAACCAATGAAGTTGTTGATGTCTTGCTCCGCTTGAAGTAGTTTTGTGAGCTCTAATACTTTCTTTTCCTTAGCGCGAAACTGAGCTTCAAAAGTGTCTCTTTCTTCCTTTAATTGAATCCAAGATTTTTTTAATTCTTCGATGTCAGTTGGCATGTCTGGATTAGCAATAACTTGAGGAACTTTTTCCTCGCAATCAGGCTCCACTATCCCAGGTAGGACATATGGATAAGGCATGATGAGACGTTGAGCACGAGTGCACACCCATCTAAGGTAAGGCCTCAAAGGAATGGAGTTTCTTTGCCCCAAGCTCTTGCTATCAATTCTGTTCACCATATCCCATGCTCGTATAAACTTCCGGCGGTGATTTTGAGTATCATCTTCATAATCAAACACGACCCCTTGTATAAGCATCTGATGAGGGCCATCTCTTCGAGCGTAACCAAACTGACGTAAGGCCAAACAAGGATTATAAGTGATACCCCCTCGTATGCCAAGTAAATGCACATTAGGATATTGTCCACAGCGGTCGATGATGGTAACACTCTCCTTGGATAAAGAAAGCCAACGGATATCAGAATGTGAAAGTGACATTATTCTCTTATGCCATTTCAGCCTTTGGTCGTTCCTCATTACTGAGCGGGGAAAGTGCGAAATAAACCACTTAGATAGAAAAGGTATGCAACACATAAGAGTCCCTCGTTTCTTCATAGTACGAGTGTGAAGAGAGTGTAGGATGTCTCCAAGCAAAGTAGGAACTGGATTGCGTGTCAGAAATATCTTTATGGCGTGCACATCAATGAACTGATCAGGATTAGGATATAATACCAAACCATAAATGAGTAAAGCTAATGTCTTCGAAGGCTTGATAACTCATGGACTTCAAAAACATGCGAACTTTTCCGAATAAGAACTTAGCGAGGAATCCCTTGACTCCACTTCTGGTTTCCCAATGACCATCTATATCAGACTTCTTAAGATGTAAAGCGGAAGCGATAACTTCCAATTTTGGAATTTCTTCCAAACTAGTGAACGGAATCTGATCTCGGATGGAGAGTCCAAGTATGTCAGCAAACTCCTCCATAGTAGGTACCAACTGATAATCCGGGAAAGTAAAACAATGATGCTCGGGATCGAAGAATTGAAATAGTACACTCATTATTTCTTCGTCAAAACCTGAAGTAACCAAACTGGGTAAGAAACCATGTCTTTTAGTGAATCGGGAACCTCCAGGAATCACCAATACCAACTCTTTCAGTTCGGATGGTATCTTCACAAAGTTAACTCGAATGGTGTTTCTAGTCTCCATGACCTACAAAACAGAACAAAGATGAATTCTTTGGTCCTCGAATGGTTAGTCATGATGTTATGATGCTTATGATGTTTATGATTTTTATGATGTCAAGTACGTAACAAACACAAACAAGTCACACAATTTTGCCTTAAGGTTAGGCTTGCATGTAGTCCAGAGGTGCGTACCCTCCCCCTGACGTTTAGTCGGTTCAAACCTGTCCTATATAAAGATCGGGTTCTAGGGAGCTCATATCATTGACCTTTCTCGAAGGCGCTTATCTTAGTTTGACAATCGAATCGCCAACCGAAAAGGTCCTGAAAGTCCAGTCCATATGAGTGTAGCTTCGAGTATCAACCAACTTCGGTCGGAACCAAAGCCAGCCATCTCGCTACTTTCTAATAGGCCAAAGTCAAGTTCGACTAAGGTTCTAAGGGCAGATTAGTGCTTAATGACACCACGCGGAAGCCAAGCATTTCCTCAGGCCAGATCCCAAGGAACACCAGGACAAACCAATGTGTCACACTAACGATGGCCATCAGATCAACCACATCAGTATACGCTGTGCAGTCTCATTGATCTCATGCCATTTACCTAAGGTACTCAGATCCGGGTTAGGATCTTTCACACAGCAAAATACCCAAAACAACCCTGCAAAAATAAAGCAAATAATAGAAAACATTTAAGTGATTCCTAAACTTTTAAGGTAACCCCTCTTTTATCGAAATTATTCCCCAGTAGAGTCGCCAGTTCTGTAATACGGTGAACTGACTTTTTATAATCGAAATATGTCGCGGTTAAGCAAGAGTCGCCACCGACTTTTATTTTATCCAAACAAGGTAGAAAGGCTAAAAGAAACAGAAAAAAACCTTTTAGAGAAAACAGGATTCGGGGGGTAATTTATGCAAAGGGAAGGTGTGAGGCACCCTTTGCATCCATGGTTTTCCATGGGCTCTTAATTTCTTTGCTCGTTTTTTGAAAAGAAAGGTAGAAGAAGAATATGGACTTTAGCTCGTAAATGAGCGTAGCCATTTTGAAGATTTATGAGAAAGAATATGAGAAAACATTTTTAGCCAGAGCAAGGCAATTAGGAGCAATTACCTTAAACTTAGATGATAGGTTTCTTTTAGCCTTTCAGGATGAAAGGGTCTATTCTTGCCATAAGTGGGCAGGAAGCCTTTCATTTGGAGGTTGAAGGGTCATCGAGAGTTCGTTCGCCATAAGACTGTCCCATGCCATAGGGAGGCAGGTAGTCTAAGGGAAGAACCAGAATAGCCTTTTCGTAGGCAGCCAGAGGATACCTCAGCCTTTTCGTAGGCAACTTCCGAGGGTCGAGATCATGTTTAATGTATCGAAGGCAGTCATTAGGGACCATGATCTTTAATCGAGGCGACATGGCTGAGGTATCCTCGTATTCGAGGGACTGGCTATTCTGCAAAAACACAAGGCAACAGGCAACAGGCAACAGAGAGGTTACCCCAAAAGTGTGCGTGTGTGCACCAATCACGTGATCAGTTTCGGATATTTATCTTATAGTTAAGTGATTATAGATTCAATTCAAAGTTATCACTCCCTAAAATTACTAACCACGGTAATTAAGAATTAAAGCAATAACGGGAGAGGGAAATTGAAACTAGCGGAGGGAGAGGGAAACTGAAACCAGCGGAATAATAAACCATTAATTCTAACATAAGTAATAATTAGGGTTTAGGGTTACCGACTATGCGAAGCTTTGGCATTTGGCAAACCTGAAAAAGTGGAAAAAATAGAAAGCAAAATAGGGTGAGTGCATTATCAGTTCGGAGGCAAACAAAACTAACCCTAAACAACAAAAGGATAAAGAAATAAAAAATAAATAAATAAATAAACAAGCACTTAGCTTTGAAATTGATCTGACATGGTTGGCGGTCGGAGGAAGCATCGAGCCTTACGCATTGACCCTGGTCATCAGAGAATTGACAAAGAAAAGGGAAAGGAATGAATGTAGGAGAAGTTCTATGTACGAGGAAATTAAACCCTAATTAAACAAAATAAAAAGGTAAATTATAATAAAAAAGGGTTTAGAACTTAGTTTCGTTCTTTTGACGTGGCGCATGGTCGAAGCGTATCTGAGAAGTCAACCCTTAAAAGGCACAGAAAAAGAAATATTCAGTGTAGGGAATGATCTTCGTAAACCCTGATTAGGGTACGAATTGAATAAGAAAGTACGAACGATTTAATTAATTATTGGTCTTGCGACCTAATTAATTAAATCGGGATAAGAAAATAAAATCGAGTGTAAAAATAATTTTATGAATTTTTTGAAATTTAAATAAAATATATGAATTTTTAGAGGTTTTTAATAATTAAATCAATTTAAATCTATTTTATAAATAATAAATATATTAAATATTATATAAAATAAATAAATAATAAGTATTAAAATGTTTTTATAAAGTTTTTATATAGTTTATATATATATGAAACAAATTTATTTGAAGAAAAATAATATATATATATATATATATATATATATATATATATATATATATATATATTAAAACAAAATACAAGAGGCTATGTAATTAAAAATAAAAAAATTCTAAAAATCTTAACTTTTGATCCAGTGTAACGCTCGCCTGTGGACTATGGTGGACCTGCGTGTTGGTACGCGTTGGATTGATTGGATTGATGATCGGACGGTTGAAGGATGAAGGCACACAGCATGATGGTGCGTCAAAAAGCACGAGATCCCAGAGCTGAACAAACGCGCGCGCGCCTTTTTCTGGTTTGAATGGGCCATTGAGTGCATGCCACGTCTTCATCTTCTTCGTTGATTTTCTGAAATTCGCTCTTTTACAGCGCATATTACCAGAGCGCTGTAAAAAGTCCAAGCTATTACACCTGCAAAATAGCGAATACATGCAAACGACAATAGAAATTTGGCGCAAGGCCATGGATAGATTCGTCTCAACCTTGCGAATATAATGGTACCAGTCTTGGCGTCTAATTTTACGTAATTAGGAAAACCCCAAATTTGAGAGCATGAACCCTGACATGGCATCTTCTTCATACCAGCGCCAAAACACAATTAAACGTCCAGAATCGTTCACAACATCATATATAACACAAATATGCAATTAAAATACATGAATGATGCATGAATTATCGAGATCGAAAGTTTTTAGAAAACGCAAACCGTGGAGTGATGTGCGTGTGTTCTTGAGGTTTCGAGGCTTAGTGATGGTACTGATAGCTTCAGAAATCCCCAAGGAATGTTGCTGAATGCTCCAAATCCTCTGAATCTCCCTGCAACTTAGAATTCGATCTTGAAATTTTCATCAATTTCTTGGATTCGATTTCAGCTTTTGAGGGCCGAAAAATCTCCCCTCATGGTCTGCTCCACTTATGTTTATATAGAGGAACATATTAGGGTTAATAAATTGGCTTGAATCTTTGTAAATCTTTGATTTGTAAGTTGATTGAAATTGATTTTGAAAAGCTTCTAAAATTGGCCAATCTTGCTTTAATCATACCAATCTTGCTTTCCACGAATTTGCACTGATTATGTGATATATTTGATGATGAAAATAGATTCAAATCACACCTCTTGCTAAAGATTTGATTTTCTTTTGATTTATGTCATTTTAAATCCTTTTAATTGAAATAAAAAATCACAATAAATCAAATAAACCATATATTTTCATGGCAATAAGATCTTGGGCTCTTGGATGCTTGAGGATCAAGATTGGATCTTAAACACATGGGCTTCTTTGCAAAAATATTCAAATTCTTTCACATTTTTCCCTCCAAAATAGCCCAACTTTGACAAGGCCTATCTCTCTCTCAATTTTTGAGGTATGGAAGTGTTTTAGGGATTTTTAGAAACCTTAGAGAGTCCTCTAACCAGTGTCTTTGGTCTCATATCAAAATTATTTTCCATGCTCCTTATATATCCTTTTGAAAAAAGTGACTTTTTGTTGACTTTTGAAAAGGACCTATAATGTTTTGGTCCATACCTCTTAAATGAAGCATTTTTAGACTTGGCATGTGAGAGACAAAATTGTAGAGAATCAAATTTCCTTCAAAATGAGATTTGGATGGAAAGTATTTGATGTTCCATGTGGGAGTTATGGCTGGTCAAAGTTTAGTTGACTTTTCCTATACAAAACCCTAATTTAGAAACTTTTAGATTTGTTGATTTTTGATCTTTCTTTGATGAACCATGATCAATACTTGATCAAATGGTGAATGATACTTCAACATTAGGATCTTGACAAATAATCAGGAGTTTTGACTTTACATTGACCACAATTGACTTCTAGGTTAACTTAGTCGACTGTTGACTTTCTGAACAATTGAGTGACCAATCCTTTGAGATGAGACTTGATACTTGTCATGGAGATGATGTGAGATATATTGAGCCATATGAGATCCCTTGGAGCCATTGATTCACTGATTTTCCTTTGAATAAGCCAAACCCTAGTTTCAGAGCCTTGTATAGGAGAGTGTGTCTTGGAGCTTTGTACCTTGATTTGAATTTGAATAGGAGAAAAAGTATGGGCAAATTTTGGGGTATGACAGAAGCCTTTGTGTATCTTTCAGTTGTTGGTGTTGGTCCTCAATAATTGACAGCAAACAATATATATGGGAGCTGGTGTGTTGATACCGAGCAAACATACAATTTTGGCATTTTTGTGAAGGTAGGTTGACCTGTTTCATTGATTAGGTCGACCTAACAGAAGCAAATTTAGTTTAGTTGAAATTGTACCCAGTTAGGTTGACCTGTTGAAGGTCTAGTTCGACCTAAAGTCAGTTGTTGCCAGTTAGGTCGACCTGCTGAAGGTTTAGGTCGACCTAAAGTAAGTTGAAATGCGTTCTTGGGACTTTTCTTCAGTTTAGGTCGACCTAGGAGTGTGGGTAGGTCGACCTAACAGTGACATATGTAAATTCCTTCAATTTAGGTCGACCCAGGAAGGTTAGTGGGTCGACCTAACAGTGGCATGTCTGTATCTTCTTTGTTTGCCTGAATTTGAGTCGACCAAATGATGCACTAGGTCGGCCTAGTTGATGCAAAACAATATGTTGAGTAATTTGAGCTTTATAGGTTGACCTTGACACAGGGTAGTTCGACCTACATTGTCTTAGATAGCCAAAACTTGATTTTCCTTGAGTCATCCACTTGTGCTTTTGTGTTTGCTCACTTATGATGTTTGCCATGAATCGAAAACTCCTTGGTGAGTATAGGCTTGTACTTACATACTCCCCCTTTTTGATGATGGCAAACATTTGATTAAATGACGAAAGCTCCCCCGGTCTTGTATGCGTAAGCTCTCCCGTACTAAGTGTCGCTACCGCGAAAAATGGAATCAGAGTCGCCACTAATATATTTATCCCATCGAGGGAAAGGAATACTAGGAAACCTAACTCGAACAAGAACAAGGTCTTTCGACCAGAGAATCAAGGTACGGGAGTCGGTTACGCAAGGGGAAGGTATTAGCACCCCTCGCGCCCATCGTACTCGATGGTATCCACCTATGTTTGTTTCTATCTAAAGGGTGTCTAATGTCTAAAACCTAAATGCGAATGCATGCAAAAGAAATACGGGGAAAAGAAGGAATTATTTACAAGTGTGCTCGTTCAAGCCCCGTGACTTTATGCCTACGTATCCTTTTCAGGAATCAGAGCGCCGCAGTTCGGCTCCATATTTTCTATATTTTTGTGTTTTTTAGGTGAACAGAGGTTAAAGTCGCACTCCACGATGCTCGACCTTTGGAGACTTATACGCCTAATTATGGAATGGATTCAACATGTTCTTAAGAATGCCACGAGGGCGAGAGATAGAAGAGAGTTTGAGCGTTTCGAGGAAATCCCTAAAGCAAGGGAAACTCGAGTTACTCTTTGGTTTGTGTCTTTTAGAATTTGGGAACTTACGCCCGAATGGAACCCTAAAGCAAGGGAGATTCAAGCACTCGAATGATTCCCTAAAGCAAGGGAGATTCAAGCTTCCATTCCCTTTTTAATGATTTTCACTTTTTTATTAATGTTTTTTTAAATGTTTTCTTTGTATTTTTTATAGGGATTTTATTCAAGTATTTTTATTAAATGTTTTAAAGTTGAAAAAGAAAAAGAATGAAAATGGGGGACTAACCTAAGCATTCTACACCTAGAGTTATTCTAATCTAAATCTAATGTGGATACTAATGGAATATATTCTACAAGGAGCACACAAGTGGTCTTAACAAAATGAGCCAAAATATGGCCAAAAACAAGTAACAAAATCACATGACAATTACACAAAAATGACATGGAAATAGTACAAAAGAAAATCAAGCATTAGTACGAAATTAACCTAAAAAATACTACTATTTTTATGAGATTTTTATTAAAAGCCAAAACTACCAAAGTGAAATCTACAATTTTTATGAATTTTTAGTATCAACAATCACCTAAAAAATCTAACAAAATTTCAATGGTCTTCTACATGTCAATTTTATTATCTAAAAAGAAAAGAACAAGACTATGTCAAGAAACCTAAATCTAACATGAAAGGATGGGCTCAGGGGGGTGTATATTGATTTTCTAGCGGTGGATAGCAATGGGCGCAGGCCCACTGGTAGATTGGCCCAAACAGAGTTTTTGTTGTAGTTTTTGGGAAATGCCAAAATGGCGCCTGGGCCTCAGAGGGAGGTGCAATCAGAAATTCGGCCCAAGGGATTTTTATGGTGTTCAGATTTTCAGCACAAAGAAAAAAAAGATGCATTGGGCTCAAATGGAGGGCGAAGACAGAATTTTAGTACGGGCCCAGATGTATTGATCCATGGATTCAGTCTTTATTATCAACCTACCTAATCTAATTAACTTCTATTATTCAGGTTTAATCTTCATTATTCACCATTAATCTCAATTAACAACTCATCAATCAAATAACTAAAAAGGAACTAGGGTTACCTGTTACATATGACGTATCGAGTTCTCGAACGGGTCTCTGCTTCTCAAACACTAACGCACGTGACGGCGGTGTGGCCGAAGACGGAATTCTCCGATTCACTTCTCTCTTCTCTCACTCGCGGCGGCCGGAGAGACATCTTCTTCTCCGATTCTCTGAGCAAGCCGGCGTAGGAGATAAATCTAACCTCCGTTCGCTCCTCTTCGCCGTCATTCCTCCGTCTCTTCTCTCATTACCTCAAATTCGTTCCCGATTCAAGTTTATTCAAAACAAACCCTAACTTCTGGAGGTGAAGAACACGTGAATTAAAGAGAAAGCCGAAGAGGAGAATCCAAGCGCGACACTGCGAAATACTCCTAATCCCTTGAGTTCAATCTTCTTCTTCTTTGTTTCTTCTTCCGTTCTTCTTCTTCTTCCCGTGTGCGATTTCTTGATTTTTGTAAACTTTGTGAGAATTGTTGTTCTGAGTGAGATTAGAGTGTTGTTGTTGATGTAGTGAGGTATAGAGAGGAGGTCTAGCCCGATTGAATGGAACTTCAGAAGTTGAAGCTCCTTCAATGGTGGAGATGAAGGGCTCTAGGTGAGTGTGTGATGATGGTGCAGCAGAGAGAGTTCAGAGAGATTGGAGGGAAATTGAAGATGAAGAAGAGTGGAAGGTGAGAATGGTGAAGTGGTGTAGAATGAGTGTGTGAAGAAGATGGCGTGGAGAAGCTGAATTATGGAGGAGGCTCTGTTATATAGAAGTGGAGGTTCGAAAGTTAGTTAGAGGGAGAAGGCTTTAGAACCCTTGGATTGGATGAATTCTGTTGTGGATTAAGGGTGGAGATTTGAGGTTTTGAGAGTTAGTTATTTTTCTGTTATCTGTTGGTTATAGGTTAGTTGATGGTTATGTGAAGTTAGTTACAAGTCTGTTAGATTGGTTTTGATATTGGTGAAAGTTAGTTAGGTTGGTTGGGAGCTGTTACGGAGTTGGTTATATGCAACTGAATGTTACTGTTAGTTATGGATTGATGAGAAGCTGTTAGGGACTGGTTATAGTTATAGGGGTTGTTAGTTTAATTTGTTTTTGACAGTTAAAAGCTAAAGGTTCAAGTTAGTTTCAGTTAGGGGAAACTGTCAGTGTTAGTTAGAAAACTGTTTGCTGTTCTTTTTTGTATGCAGGATTTTTATGGTTTGATCTGAAGTAGACTTGAAATTCACTTATGCTGATGCCGAGTGTAGCATTCGAACGGATGATTATCCGGTGCAGTAGGCAAATTACTTTCTTTGTATATCATGATGATGCTTGGTATGGTAGCAACTTGTAGCCTTTATGTAATATGAATTTGAATTGGTAGGCCCTGTTGTGAACTTGTTTTTGAATTCGCGAACCGACCCGAAATGAACGCAAGCCTTGCATTATTTTGAACATGTATTAAAGCTGAATGCCTTCCTTACAATCTGATTTCGAATTGTGTGCTGTACCTGTCTTGGAGTGATCTTGATGTAGAGCTGTCAGGCTTTGAAATTCTGTCTGATTTATGTGTGATTTATGTGTGATGTACATAGAATGTCATCTGTTCATTGAATGTGTTGAATTGTTTGTTTTTGTGCCATCGTGCAGGTCTGGTACAGCAACTTAAAGACATGAAGGTGAATTGTCGGTGATGAAGATGGAAGCAGTGGCATGGCTTGAAGATGGCAAGAAGAGAGCAAAAGTTTTAGAACATTAGGATTAGATTTCTTTTTGTAATGTACTTGGCATTTGATGAAATTCCTTGACCTTTGTCTTTGTATGTTAACTTCTTCAAAATTATGGACAATATTCAATGCTCTCTCCTTTTTCAATTTTAAATTCTCACTATTTTCTTCAATTTCTTCCACTTGAATTTATGTCGTCTTGAATGAAAAGACTTCTCAATATAATGGCCACTTGAATGGTAATACTCAATGAGAAGTAAAGTGGATTTCCAAAGATTTGGTCAACAGAAAGTTAACCCTCCATGGTTGACTTTGTTGACCAAAATTTCAACCTCTGTAGGAATAACCTCTATCTTATCCTTTCATGATGTGCGTATCAAAAATGGCTCTTACTCAATTTTGAATAGAATTCCAACCGCCTTGCCAACTTTAAATATTTTACAATCATCCTTTCGAAGCTCCTCATTAAGAACTTCAAGTGGACATTAGTTGAACTAAGATAGCTTGTATTCCAAGTAACCACAACAAACCCTAATCTATGAGGGTAATGAATTCTTGGCCCATCATAACCATATACAGAGACATTAAACTCGACTCTTTTCATGATCATTGATCCAATGCCAAGTTTACTGATTAATGAATGCATGAGGTGTTAGATGTCCTAATGGAGGTATGCAGATGAAATGTCAAGTCTAAGCCAGTTAGCAATAAATAATGGGCAAATTTTGGGGTGCAACACTAAGCTCCCCCGTACTCTCAACTCATCTGCCCCTTTGACAACATCAAAAGAAAGAAACCAGGAGAATAGTAGAAGAGAATAACAAAATAATCTAAACAAAACAATGTCTTACATAACATAATAGTAAAGAAATAGAGCATAATATCCAAACATATTTAAAGGTACAAACCAAGCTTAAGTTCAAGTAATAAAAGACATAATAACATGAAATAAATGAGATGCAATGCAATGAAATGAACTAATGCAATGCTCATTAACGTTTGCCTAAACATGTTAGATGTATGCTTATTCTACTATTTTTATGCCCAAACATGATATGTTATGAGTATGATGAACAACATATACATGTAAATGAGATAGGTGGAGAAGCATATAAGAAGTCACTATAAACATGTTAATTGATAGCATATTATAGCATCAATGATATTTTTGGAAGTGAACAACAAACATGTTACCATTTTCTCAACTTGCAGATATCTAGTCATCTTTGTCAATGTAGCACGATCCTTGATTGATTTCGTACTACCTTCATACTAAGAGAAGTGTTAGCTTGAGCATAATCAAAGTATAGAGTTAGAAATAATTAAATAAACAACAAAATATTGTTTAGCTCAAATTAGAGATATCTAATATCCCTAATTCTCTGCGAATGGTGAAGAATTGCACGGTTGCAAGAGGTTTGGTGAAGATATCAGCTAGTTGCTTCTTGCTTTCTATATGTTCAAAGATAACTTCTCCTTTTTCGACATGATCTCTTAGGAAGTGATGCCTTATTTCGATATGCTTGGTTCGTGAGTGTAGGACTGGATTCTTGCTTAAATTGATAGCACTAGTGCTGTCGCACATGATAGGTATACGATCAAGCTTAATGCCAAAGTCAATGAGCTGCTGCTTGAGCCATAATATATGAGCACAGCAGCTTCCGGCAGCTACGTATTATGCCTCAGCTGTAGATAATGCAACTGATACTTGTTTCTTGCTGTGCCAACTTATCAATGAATTTGGGAATAGATGACATGTCCCACTGGTACTCTTTCTGTCAGATTTGCACCCAGCAAAGTCAGAGTCGGAGTATCCCACCAAATATCATTCATTTCCCTTAGGATACCATAGGCCATATGTAGTGGTTCCACGGAGATATCGTAGAATTCTTTTTACAGCTTTTAGGTGTGATTCCTTTGAGCATGATTGGTATCTTGTGCACATGCATACAATAAACATAATGTCCGGTCTTGAAGCTGTGAGGTATAGTAGTGAGCCTATCATACCTCGATACAATTTCACATCAACTTCTTTACCTTTTTCATCCTTGTCTAGGTTGCCATTGGTTGCCATAGGTGTGTCAATTTCCTTTGACTCACTCATTCCAAATCTCTTAAGCAATTCCATGCAATACTTGGTTTGACTAACGAAGGTTCCTTGACTAAGTTGCTTGATTTGTAGACCAAGGAAGAAGTTCAATTCTCCCATGAGGCTCATCTCAAACTCACTCTGCATAAGCTTAGAAAATTCTTTGGCAAGTTTTGCATTAGTCGACCCAAATATAATATCGTCTACATAAACTTGAACCAATAGTATATCTTTATCTTTTCTTTTAATGAAGAGAGTAGTGTCAACTTTACCTCTAAAGTATCCTTGACTAAGTAGAAATTTGCTTAAACGTTCATACCAAGCCCTAGGAGCTTGTTTAAGACCGTATAAAGTACGTTTCAACTTATAAACATGGGTTGGATACTTGTAATTTTCAAAACCGGGAGGTTGAGCTACATATACCTCTTCATTAATGTAGCCACTTAGAAAGGCACTTTTAACATCC
Source organism: Vicia villosa (assembly GCF_029867415.1). Classification (NCBI taxonomy): domain Eukaryota; kingdom Viridiplantae; phylum Streptophyta; class Magnoliopsida; order Fabales; family Fabaceae; genus Vicia; species Vicia villosa. Next base: position 7,041,998 of record NC_081186.1, read on the forward strand.
ATTTGAAAGAGCTTAAAGTCTTTTGAGCAAGCATAGGCAAGTAGGGGACGAATAGCCTCGAGACGTGCTACGGGAGCGTACATCTCTTCGTAATCAATACCTTCCTCTTGATTGTAGCCTTGAGCTACTAATCTAGCTTTATTTCTAGTGATAACTCCGTTTTCATCAAGTTTGTTATGAAAAACCCATCTAGTACCGATTACTTGATGATCTCCCGGATGAGGGACAAGGTCCCAAACATCATTCCGTTTAAATTGGTTTAATTCTTGTTGCATGGCCATTAGCCAATGCTCATCATGTAATGCGTCCTTAGCGTTTTTTCGGTTCAACTTGTGAAACAAAAGCAAAATGATGACAAAAGTTACTTACCTTGGAGCGTGTTGTCACGCCCTTTGAGATGTCCCCTTTTATGTTGTCGATTGGATAATCTTTTACATTTGTCCAGGTCTTAGGAAGTTCTTCATTGTTTGAGATGCTTTCTTTTTCAACACTATCATGAGACTCATCTTTCTCTTTCTTAGCATCTTTCTTTGCAACACTTTCACTTTCGTCTTCCTTATCTTTGACAATGTCTTCAGTAGATGGGCCTGCACTATCAAAAGATATACCTTTCTCGACGCATTTTGCATAAGATTCATCAAAGGACACATGAACTGACTCTTCAACAATAATTAGTAACTGAATTGAGAGAACCTATATGCCTATATGCCTTACTAGATTGAGAGTAACCCAAAAAAATATGCCTTCGTCCAAGTTTTAGCATATAAATATGGTTTACTCATGTTCCATTAAACATGATCTCTCTTTTCTTAACATGTTCTATTTTGTAGCTAGAATTTGTAAAAGTTACTTTGAAGTCTTTGTCGCACAATTGACTAATACTTAGGAGGTTAAGTTTAAGACCTTCTACTAGTAAGACATCAGTTATAGTTGTGGTAGACGGGTTACCTACACTTCCTTTACCAAGTATAGCTCCCTGATTGTTGTCTCCATAGGTGACATACCCCTTTTCTTTGTGTGGAACTCAAAAAAGAGTGATATGTCTCCCGTCATGTGTCTTGAACATCCGCTATCAAGGAACCACAACCTTTCGGCAATGTCAAGACACTTTTCCTGCAAAATTAATTTAGAGTGGAAGGTCCCCAATCTTCATTGGGTCCTAGGTGGTGAGTACATAAACTGTTGCACTTAGGCAACCATTGGAATACTCCTTTAGGAACTAAAATCCTCCTAAATTTGCATTTTTCAATGGTATGTCCCTTTTTGCAACAATAGTGACAAGTAATATGATGAGAGTATGCTATTTTGCTAGTTGATACTTTTGGTACAAAAGTGTATTTACTATATAAAGGAGTATACGATCTTTTGAACTTATTTGGATCAACCGCAAAGGTCACTTTTGGTTGTAGAGCGTTATCTAATTTGGCCTTTAGGTCTCTCACTTCTTTTTTCCAAATATGACATGTCTCACAACCAAACCATGATGTAGGATCTTCCTCAATTTTGTTCTTTTGAATATCTAGCATAGATTGTTTCAAAGCTTCCATGTCCTTTTCGGTCTTCTCAACTTTTGATTCAAGATATGAAAAAAATTTCTTATTTGAGGCCAAAAGTTTGAAAGCTTCAATTGCATCTCTATGTAGTTCTTCAAAGGCTAATTTTAATTGAGCATGAGATACCTTATCTACAGGTTCAAGTTTAAGATGACTTACACGTTTCTTTTTCTTGTGTTGATGAGCCGTAAGACATAAGTTTGCCGATTCTTCTTCATCGCTTGATGAGTCTTCACTTGAGGAATCACTTTCCCATGCTATATAAGCTTTTCTAGACTTTTTGTGACTTTTGCTTTGATTCTTGTCTTTCTCCTTCTTGAGATATGGACAATCCAGTTTGTAATGACCATCTTTGCCGCAATTGAAACAAGGACCTTTGGTTTTTCCTTTGTTATTCTCATCTTGTTTGAACTTGTCGAATTGCTTCTCATGATTAATCAAGCTTTTGCCGGAGTGTTTTGCTCTATTTTTCTTTATGTACTTGTTATATCTTTGCACGAACAGTCTCATTTCCTCATCATCCGAACTTCATCATCACTAGTATCACTATCCTCTAGCTCTTGCTTTGAGGTCTTGGAGCTTGAAGCTTTTAGAGCTATTGACTTCTTCTCTACCTCTTTTTCCATGTTCTTATCTTTCTTTGCCCTTTTCTCATGCATGTCAAGGCATTTAAGATGTTGTTCATGTTCTTCTAGTTTACCAAAGAGAGTGGTGATGTCTAAGGTATTTAGATTATTTGCTTCCTTTATTGCCGTAACCTTGGGTTGCCATTCCATGTTTAAACATCTCAAGATTTTGTTAGTAGCAACTGCATTGGAAACAGGTCTATCAAGAGAATTTAAACGATTTTTCAAATGTACGAATCTCTTTTGCATGTTTTCGATGGATTCACCATCTTCCATGTGAAAGAGTTCGAAATCTTGAGTTAACGCATTGATTCTAGCTAGTTTGACATCATCCGTTCCCTCATGAGCAACTTGCAATGTGTCCCACATAGCTTTAGCGGATCTACAATGGGAACGCGGTAGTATTCATCAACTCCTAGAGCTGAGATTAGAATGTTTCTCGCTTTCCAATCGTATCCATATCTCTTTTCATCTTCAGCATCCCAAGTATTTTCTGGTTTTGGAACAACGGCACCAGCTGCATTTGTCATGGTGATCTGAAAGGGATCATTGACAATTGCTGTCCAGATGTTCCTATTAATGGCATTGATATGAACGCACATACAATCCTTCCAATAGCCATAGTTTTCACCGTTGAAAACTGGAGCTCTATTGTGAGCCCCTTTAGGTCCGGAAGCCATCTTTCCAATAAGTGTTTCACGTAGCACGAAAGAAACCAGAGCTCTTGATGCCACTTGTTAGACGCTAGGCTAAAGGATCTAAAGGGGGGTGAATAGATCTCTCAGAGTTTTTCGGAATTATTTCAACCTTAAGCGAAAGCGGTTCAGGATCGACTTGCGTCTATTCCGGAACGCTATTGAAAAGGTTGTATATGTGATAAAACCACAAGATAATTGGGATTAACAATGAAAGGATAGATTATAGAATCAATTCGTTGCTCTAATGAAAAACGATTAAATTCTGATTTGATAAACTTTGTTTGCAATGCTTGGTGATAATGTCCAAATTGATTATGATTCAATATGTGGTGAATTGTGATGTTCACGAAGGTTCTTAATACACAATTTTAACACTTGAATCGTTGATCAATTTGAAATTATAACCAAGTACGAACAGAACGTAAATGAAAAGACAAAAGCGATAACAACACGATATTTGTTCAGGCAGTTCGTCGATCATCCTCGCTACGACTACATCTGCCCCAAATTCCAAACAGGAATTGGGATGTCTTTCATTATTATTGAAAACAGTTTATACAAAGAAGATAACAAAGCGATAAACGATAAACCAATTATGTTGATCCTTTGAATCTTCTTCCCCCTTAATCGTTGCCAGATCAAGGTCTTCCAAGAGCTTCACTTTGATTTCCTTGCTGCAGTGTATTGAATTCCTTGAACCCTTGTTCTTCAATCTTCACACTCAGCTGAATCTTTGATAAAGCCTCTTGATAAAACCCCCAAAATTCACCAATCTTGGAGGACAAAATCCGCAGATTTTATTCACCAAAACCCCCACAAATATTCACCCACTAGGAATCTTCAATTCCGTTCCATGGATGTTATCGATCTTGAACGCAAACCCTCAACGCAAAAATGATTGTGTGTAGTTGTGTTGGAGTTGTGTCGATGATCGAAGATGAGAAGCCTTTGTGTATCTTTCAGTTGTTGGTTTTGGTCCTCAATAATTGACAACAAACAATATATATGGGAGCTGGTGTGTTGATGCAGAGCAAACATACAATTTTGGCATTTTTGTGAAGGTAGGTTGACCTGTTTCATTGATTAGGTCGACCTAACAGAAGCAGATTTAGTTGAGTTGAAATTGTACCCAATTAGGTTGACCTGTTGAAGGTTTAGGTTGACCTAAAGTCAATTGTTGCCAGTTAGGTCGATCTGTTGAAGGTTTAGGTCGACCTAAAGTCAGTTGAAATGCGTTCTTGGGACTTTTCTTCAGTTTAGGTCGACCTAGGAGTGTGGGTAGGTCGACCTAACAGTGACATATGTAAATTCCTTCAATTTAGGTCGACCTAGGAAGGTGAGTGGGTCGACCTAACAGTGGCATGTCTGTATCTTCTTTGTTTGCCTTAATTTGAGTCGACCAAATGATGCACTGGGTCGGCCTAGTTGATGCAAAACAATATGTTGAGTAATTTGAGCTTTATAGGTTGACCTTGGCACAGGGTAGTTTGACCTACATTGTCTTAGATAGCCAAAACTTGATTTTCCTTGAGTCATCCACTTGTGCTTTTGTGTTTGCTCACTTATGATGTTTGCCATGAATCGAAAACTCCTTGGTGAGTATAGGCTTGTACTTACACTGAATCTCCAGCCGGTGCGGCTGAAAAACAGAAGTTGCAAATTTCTCCTGAAGTTCAGCAAGAGGGGAGAGAGTCTGGGTCTCCTGAGAATTTTTTGTTGCCCCCTTGCACTCTTTATCGTGGGCTCTTTACGGGGAGCTGGTGTGTTGATGCAGAGCAAACATACAATTTTGGCATTTTTGTGAAGGTAGGTTGACCTGTTTCATTGATTAGGTCGACCTAACAGAAGCAGATTTAGTTGAGTTGAAATTGTACCCAGTTAGGTTGACCTGTAGAAGGTTTAGGTTGGCCTAAAGTTAGTTGTTGCCAGTTAGGTCGATCTGTTGAAGGTTTAGGTCGACCTAAAGTCAGTTGAAATGCGTTCTTGGGACTTTTCTTCAGTTTAGGTCGACCTAGGAGTGTGGGTAGGTCGACCTAACAATGACATATGTAAATTCCTTCAATTTAGGTCGACCTAGGAAGGTGAGTGGGTCGACCTAATAGTGGCATGTCTGTATCTTCTTTGTTTGCCTTAATTTGAGTCGACCAAATGATGCACTGGGTCGGCCTAGTTGATGCAAAACAATATGTTGAGTAATTTGAGCTTTATAGGTTGACCTTGACACAGGGTAGTTTGACCTACATTGTCTTAGATAGCCAAAACTTGATTTTCCTTGAGTCATCCACTTGTGCTTTTGTGTTTGCTCACTTATGATGTTTGCCATGAATCGAAAACTCCTTGGTGAGTATAGGCTTGTACTTACACTGAATCTCCAGCCAGTGCGGCTGAAAAACGGAAGTTGCAAATTTCTCCTGAAGTTCAGCAAGATCGAGAGGAGGCCGAGCACATCTTGGGCACGATCGAGAGACCCGGGAGGAAGAGATTGCTCAGGACGCTGAAGATACAATGCAGATCCTGGCGGCTAGGATTTCCCTCAATAGTACGGGAGCCTGCTCGAAGGCTAATTTTGATCGTCCAAGAGCCAAGCATGTGTCTCTTGGACATAAATACGATAAACTTGACTAGGACTTTGATCATTATAAGAGAAAATATGAAGTTCAAGTTGGCTTGGTCGAGGAGATGATTGGCAAGAACAAGGAGCTAGAGGACCTGAAGAAGAAGCGTGATGAGTAGGCCGTGAGAATCAAGGAGCTGGAAGATATTGCTCGTCCTGTTGAGGAGGAGACCAAAGATGAAAAATATTTGAAGACGGGAGATGATTTGGCCGCGAAGATAAGGGAGATAAAGAAAGATTGCATGGCTCCCTGGACGCTGGTTTCTCGTCGGTCGTCGAGCAAATAAGGGTCGTCAATCCTCAAGTTGAGTTGGTCACCAAAGGAATCAACTCCTATTACAAAGTGGTTGAGGGTGAGATTGTGTTTCTTGAAGGGCTCAAGGACGAGGAGGAAGAAGAGGAGCAAGTTGAAGACGCTTGAAAGGATAGCTTGATGTTGATCGGCCTGCGGGCCAAGTTTGTTTTTCTTGTTTTTTGTTTAAGACATAGGGCTATTCCCGTCTTTGAATGTTGGGGTAGGGGCCTGCGTGGCCGTAATCTTGTTATATTTGAATATTGCCGATGTTTTCGTTCGGTCTTTTAATGCATTTCGTTATATGCCTCTGAAAATTCGAAGTGTTTTCTGAATCTTGCATATTTATTATGTATGCTGAATTTTGCATATTTATTGACGACCGGCTGTGTGGAGAACAGGCCGGCAAAACATAGCGGGTCTGGATAAAAAACGAGTACGAGGCCACAGGTGGGGCCAAGTGCTCGTGGCGTGAACGTTCCCATCACGAGCTAGGGTTCTGCCAAAAAGGTACGATAACAGAGGACCTAGGTGTAGATTTCCCCGCTGGATCGAACTTGTGCCCGTGTGATCGAGAGTTTGGTCTTTGTGGTCATGGAGTTGTATGCATCTGTACCACATTGCCGAGAAAGTTTTTCCCCGAGAATTGTTTTAAGGTAGTAGGCTCTGTTTTTTGTTTTATCATAAACTCGGAATGGTCCTTACCAATTGGGGGTGATTTTGCCCTCGCGTGAGTCTTTCATGTTTCTGCGCAAGACTAGGGAGCCGATCTCAAACTCGCGCTTAATGACTTTCTTGTCGTGACATAAATTTTATTTGCTATTTTAATTTTGTCTCGCGGAGGGATGCTCGCGACCGAATTTCTTCGACCATGGAAAGCTCCTCTCTCATGGTTTCTTCGTTTAGTTCCTCCTCAAGCGGGGATTCCGTTCGGCGTGACAGATCTCTAATTTCCACGGGAATGATTGCCTTGGTTTTGTATGTTAATCCGAACAGGGTCTCCCCGGTGGTCGAGTGGGGCGTCGTCCAATAGTCCCACAACACACTATGCAACTACTCCACCCATCCTTTCTTGGCTTCACCGAGTCGGCGTTTGAGTCCTTGGAGGATTACTTAATTCGCCACTTCGGCCTGTCCGTTGGTTTGTGGGTGTTCAACAGAGGTAAAGTGTTGTTTGGTACCGAGCTTGGCGACGAACTCTTGGAAATTGTAAACTGGGGTCATCCAGCACTAGGTGTCCCCTATGGCGTTTACTTGGAGTAAGGGGGTTGGTCTATTTATGCTCGGTCTAGGTAGGACTTCTTGGATTACCAATTTATTTCCTCCTTTCTTCCTCGTACTTGCATTTTTTGACAAAATTTGGCCCTGGTGTTATGCTCACGAGGGACGTGCTCGACGTTAGCTCGGTCAAAGTTCTTCATTTTTTCTATTACCAAGGCCAAGTATTCGATGAGGGTGTCGTTCTTTTCTTGGTAGTCGTTGTTTACTTGGGATGCGACGAGATGGGAGTCGGTGTAAATTTTTACCTCTTTGGCGCCGATATCTTTGGCCAAGCGAAGGCCGGCTAAGAAAGCGTCGTACTCAGCCTGGTTATTTGAGGTAGGAAACGAGAGGATTAAGGAAACTTCAATAATGAGGCCCTCCCCGTTTTCGAGGATAATGCCAGCTCCATTACTTGAAGAACTAGAAGCTCCATTATCAGTAGTGGTCTAAGGTTTGCTCGTTGTTATTTCGGTGACAAAATTGGCAAGGACTTAGGTTTTGAGGTCCTTTCTACTTTCTTATTGGATGTCAAACTCAGATAGTTTGAGCGACCACTTGAGCATTCTATCGGACATGTCTGGTCATGCTAGTAGTTGCTTGATAGGTTGGTCGATTCTAACGACAATGGTAAGGGCCAGGAAGTAATACCTTAGCCTTCGAGTAGCGGTGATTAATGCTAATGCCACTTTCTCGATTTGCTGATATATGACCTTGGGCCCTTAAAGTGCCTTGCTGGTGAAATAGATGGGTTTTTTCCCGTCGACCGCTTCGTTCGAGACAGCCAGATAGAGGTATAATGTTTCCTTGTAATCTGGTCGGGTAAGAACAGGTGGTTGAGATAGGACTTGTTTGAGATGGAGGAGAGATTGCTCGCATTCTTCAGTCCATTCGAAGGATGCCTCTTTGTGTAAGAGTTTGAAGAATGGGAGGGCGTGTTGTGCGGATTTCGTGATGAATCTTGACAGTTCGGTGAGTATCCTGTTAAGGACTTGGATGGATTTGTTTGTGTTCGGAGAATGCTTAGCACTTGTCGGGGTTGGCATTGGTCCCTCATTCTGTCAGGTAGAATCCGAGGAGTTTTCCTGCCCAGGCCCTGAAGGTGCATTTCTTCGGGTTGAATCTCATTTTGCATTTCCTTGCTTGGTCGAAGACACGCTCGAGATGGATGGTGTGATCGGTGTCTTCTCATGATTTGACGATCATGTCATCCATGTATACTTCGAGGGTGTCACTGATATCTCCTCGGAACACTTTGTTCATCATCCTTTGATATGTTGCTCTGGCGTTTTTAGTCCGAAGGGCATTACGTTGTAGTAATAGTTCCCCGACTCGGTCATGAAGGTCATGCATTGTTTGTCGCACTTCGCCGTGGTATCTGATTATAACCACAATAAGCATCCATAAAAGATAATAATTTATAATCGACCGAGTTGTCGACCAGTCTATCAATGTTAGGCAATGGATAAGCATCTTTGTGACAAGCCTTATTGAGATCGGTATAATCATTGCATATTCTCCATTTTTCATTAGATTTCTTAAAAAGTACAACGTTTGAGAGCCAAGTTGAATACTTGGCCTCGGAAATAAAATTTGCCTCTAGGAGGTCTTTTACAGCTTTTTCGGCAGCCTCTGCTTTCTCGGGAGACTGCCTGCGCCTATGTTGAACTACTGCCCTAGAGGCTAGATCGATGGTCAATTGATGACATGCGATCTCAGGGTAAAGTCCAGGCATTTTGGTTGTGCTCCATGCGAACAAATCTGCATTCTGGCTGAGACAGGCTATGAGCTTCTTCTTCGGAAGGTTAGGGAGGTCCTTTCAAATCTTTACTCCTTTGTTGGGGGTCTTCGCCGAGCGGGATGAGCTCGAAGTCCCCGTCTGGTATAGGCCGGATGGGGTAAGAGGTCTTTGATTGGGGCTCTTCTTTAGTTCTTCTTTGGTGAAGTGGGCATCAAGATCCACTGAGCTGGCGTTGGGTGACGACTTTAGGTCTTCTTGTGTAGGCTTGTCATCTGCTTGAGGCTTCTTGTTGGGGGTGATTGATTGGTAGCCTTTTATAGACGCTTCTAACACCCTTCTTGCAGCTTCAATGTCGGCATTTATGGTGGCAACCCTTCCCTTCTTCATATAGAATTTCATCTTAAGGTGGACAGTGGAGGGGACCGCGATGCGTTTGGCTAGTGTTGGTCGACCAATAATGCAGTTGTAGAGTGATTTGCAGTTAATGACCAGGAAGCTAGCTTTTACTTGTCTCGAGGCTTATCCTTCTCCGAGGATGACGATTAGCTCGACGAAGCCCCACAACTTGGTCGTGGTACCGTTGAAACCTTGGGGGTCGGATCCCACAAACGGAGCCAAGTCGGAGTCATCGAGCTGAAGTGTTTTAAACAGCTGGGAATACATTATTTCTACTGAGCTTCCCTCGTCGACAAGGATGCGGCGCACGTCGAAGTTATCCGCCCTTGCCCGAATCCATAAAGGAATGTTAGCGTTGGGGGAACCTCCAAGAACTTCTTCAAGGTAGAAAGTAATGGGTTCCGACCTTCCTTTGACCCTGCTCAGAGTGGGTTATAAGTTTGAGTTGGTGTTGATCAGCTCGTCGAATTTTCTTTTTACTGAACTGATGGTGAGTTAGCCGAAGTCACTGTTGTTGAGGAAATCCTCTGGTCGGGAAACACAGAGGGTGACCTGGATGGGTCCTCGGTTGGGAGATCCGTCATCCTCGGAAACTTTAACATCTCGGGTCTCCCTTCGAGAAACGTCGCCTCTCTTGGTATATTTTGAGAGGCGCCCCTCTTTGATTAGAGTTTCAATTGCGTATTTGACATGAACGCAGTCCTCGGTTATGTGCCCGTGGCTCTTATGGTATTTATACCACTTGGATTTGTCCGTTCCTGGACGTGCCGGATTTGGCTTCGTGGCGCGCGCTAGAGTTTTTGAAGTTGGTGCTTTTGCACTCGGCCAAGATACGTGTAGCAACCTGCCCTAAAAATAAAAGAGTTAGAGTCGCGACCTATTCTACCAGGGCGAATAGGAAACCCTACGCAGTGTAGAGATCGGGGTAAGATTATTATAATCAGGTCGAGGGAAGGTGTTAGGCACCCTCAACCCTTTCCTAAGGTTTGCATTATAGAATGAATGTTTATGGCAAAATCATAAAGAAAGGTACAGAAAGTTAATAGGGTAAATGATTAAATTTAAACCTGATTAAAATTTTGAGGAGGGGGACTCGCCTTGTTACCAAGTGCCTACGTATCTCTTTAGGGAGAATCAGAGTCAACGTAGTTCAGCCCAGAAACACAAGAACAACCACCGTCCCCCCCGCCGTGAACCATCCCCAAAACACCGTACAGTCCAGAAATCCGATGAAGATCTCTATGATCTTCATCGTCACAAACCCAAACCTTCAATGTTCTTACCCATAAAACCCATAATCATGAACAATCTGAAATTTCACAAACCCTAAACCCTCAAACTTTTCCAGAAAAACACAAATCGAGCTACAATCAACATGCAAGTGCTTTAAACCCTAAGCTACGTATCGAGCGAGTTACCTTTTGTTCTTGATTTCTGGAACGTGTAAGCTCCCCCTCGCTAATCCCTCTCTCTTTCTTTAATTCGCAGGTAACGCTTGAAGATCCGAGCTTGAAGATATTTTTCGCTCACGGCTTAGAACTTTTTTGTTCTGCCAATTCTCCTTTTCATTTTCGTTTCCTTCTCTAGTTTATATTGTCTAGGGTTTTATTTTAATTAGGCAATATTAGATGATTTTGATTTAGGTTTGTAAATTGATTCAATAGGAACATTTGATTCGATTACCAATTTAATTGTAAATGATTCGTTTACAGATTTGCTTGTAAATGTAATTGATTCAATAAAAATCTTTTTATCCCATTCAAGTTTGATTTGATTCTGTTAATTGATTAGTCCATAAGATTTGATCCGAGTTTTGTTTTTGATTCGATTCTTGGGCCTGGGTATGTTAGGGTTTTGTTGTGGATGGTGGTGGGGCAGTGCCGCTCCAAGGAAGAAGACGAACAGGGTTTTTTTGTAACCCTAGTTGGCTTGGTTGACTCGGTCAACCCTACAAAAACAATTTTCTTTCTTCTTTTTTTTTACAATAATAATTAATAAATGATAAAAAATAACAACAAATAATAATGTGAGATCATAAACGAACATGAGAAAAATAAACCCTGTTGACTTTGGTCAACTATCCAAAATAAATGATTGCTTAAATAAAATTTAATTCATACTTAATTCTAATTAACCAACCAATTAAATTGATAGACAATTGTTATTTAAGAAGAAAACTTAGAGAATTTAAATGGGCCTCAACTCACATTGGACCCAAATATTTTTCTAAACTCACCCCCTTATATCCAAGGATAATAATATTAGAAGTAAAAATAAAAAATGATAATAGAATGGTTAAACAAAACAAATGGGCCCAAAACAAATTGGGTCTCAAATATTTGCTATTCACACCTCCATTTTGTTTAACCAATTTATAAGGGAATTTTATAAGAGATCGAGTTTAATAATAGATATATTAAACCAGATGGCTTTTAATTTTTTAACACCCTTAATAAAAGATTATAGCGGGTAAATTTTGGGGTATGACAGCTGCCCCTATATAATTACCTTGGATTGAATGGCGTGAGAATACGCAGGTCTCACGCTTTTCGAATCGAAGAGTTATTAAATAATGGAAAACCCCTGAATTTACCTTGTGCTCAAGTGTGAGAGAAGAGAATCGTCCCGCTAAAGCCTGAGTCTTACATAGCGAGGACTTGTCGTTAGTTGTGTGATCAGCTTGCTATATTGCTAGCGAGCTTTCGCAGTTCGTGAACCCCCCACTTACTATAATTCTAGTAAGTTCTCATAGTTTGTGAAACCCCAAAAGTATCACTTGCTATGACTCTAGAAAGCTCACCTGCACCAATAGGATTACTTGTCATAGTTCAGACAAATTTCACCTGCACCATTTGGATCATTTGCCCTGATTCGGACAAATTTCACCTACACCATTTGGATCATTTGCCCTGATTCGGACAAATTTACCTGTATAGAAGATTGTTTTGTAAATGTGTATGCCTATGATCCCGTATGATGTAGATGTATGAATGTTTGCATATGTAAATGTGTACGCAAATGAGTACGCATGTATGATAACCCCAACGTCTTATCTCCTTATCACCCATTGAATTTGTTTAACCCCTCGCGAGATAATTGTGAATCCTAGTTCGGATTGTATTTGAGGAGAGATGTAGTAATGTCTTTCATAAGACTACCTGGAGAGGTTCTTGAATAGGGTATATCAATGGCTGGTGTAAAGAAGATTAGGCTTTAAACAAAGCTTGGGAAGAAATGTCTTAGAGAAGACTAACTTAAACGCTCCCTGAAGGGAAAAGGGATTTTTTTTAGGAAGGGTTGGATAAATGTTTTAAGGATATTACCTAGAAAGGTACGATATGCCTTAAACAAGAGTGACCTAGAAAGGCCCCTAGAAAGGGTAAGATATGTCTTAGAAAAGATTGGATAAATATTTGAAGAATATTACCTAAAGAAGTTGAGATATGTCTTAAACAAGACTACCTAGAAAGGCTCCTAAAAAAGGATATGAAACGTCTTAAACAAGATTACCTAGAGAGGCTATGATACGTCTTACACAAGACTAACCTAGAAAGGTTCCTGGAAAGGATATGAAATGTCTTAAACAAGATTACCTAGAGAGGCTCCTAAAAAAAAGATATGAAATGTCTTAAACAAGATTACCTAGAAAGGCTCCTAAAAAGATATGAAACGTCTTAAACAATATTACCTAGAGAGGCTATGATACGTCTTACACAAGACTAACCTAGAAAGGTTCCTGGAAAGGATATGAAATGTCTTAAACAAGATTACCTAGAGAGGCTCCTAAAAAAAAGATATGAAATGTCTTAAACAAGATTACCTAGAAAGGCTCCTAAAAAGATATGAAACGTCTTAAACAAGATTACCTAGAGAGGTTATGATACGTCTTACACAAGACTAACCTAGAAAGGTTCCTGGAAAGGATATGATATGTCTTAAACAAGACTATAAGGTTAACTTGGATATGTCTCAAACAAGACTGACCTAGAAAGGCTCCTAGAGAGGATAAGGAGAGTCTTAGAGAAGACTACTTAGAAAGGTTGATAATCGTTTTGGAAAATACTACCTAGAAAGGTATGGAATTCTTTGATTGCTTCTGGGTTGCCTTTGAAGAAAGACTTGGAATGAAGCATCAGAATTGGGGCTTCTTGAATCCTGTTGTTTTTGTCCTCGTCTTTGGGGAGGCGAGTCGTCTCGCCGAGGAGATGGTGTGTAGGACCTGTGCTTGCGGGTCCTTTTCGGTGGAGACTAGGAACACGAATGAGAGCGGGAGCGATGACGTCTCCGCGAGGGAGAACATGATTGTTGCTTTCTCTCTAGTGGGGTGATTCTCCGATTTTGATGAGACAATAGACAACTGGTCTGATTAATGACTCTGAGCAGGAGGACTGTGGTCGGGTCAGCATCCTCGGGAACAGGGACTTCGACCTGGTTGTTCGTATCTAGAGTCGGCTTTGTCTCGGGGTTGAGCCTGTCTGTTGCGCACGATTTTCCCATCATGTGTAACACCCCAAATCTACCCCGCAATTAATAGGATAATCAGAGTACAAAAAACTCAAAACAAACATCCATACATTTGAGGCGTCACATATATCAACTTAAACAAATCATAAGTCATGCTCACAGACCACAGATACAGAACACTTATATCGGAGGAAACTTATATATATCATTAGTCATGCAAAACCAAACAACTTCATAACATCGCAACAGAAAATCAATTAACATCATAATCCAAATCATACATCTATGCCAACCATGGAAATCAACAAATCCAACAAGGTATCACGACATAAACAAAATAAATAAACGTCTCCCGAGTGTCACGTATCAGAGCATAGACACACCGGTTCGAGCTATATGGTAAACGGCTACTCCACGTCGTTACCTGCATGTTACCAACAAAGGGTAATATTCAAACAGAAGGGGTGCGATATTGTTTATTATAAAGAAACGTATGATAATATTCAAAATATGGTAAAGATCATACATATATCACTACTTCTCATCATATAACATCTTATAAAACGGAAACAATGTCAATAAACAATTATGACAACATACTCAATTCACAATCATAATATCAATGCATTACAATAACATGTCTTCATCACGTCCCAACAAATATCTCATCATCTCAACAATTCAAACACAATCAATGCAATTTGAATGTAATTCAAATGCAACACGACTTATGCAAATGCATGTGGTACCAATTGGAGTAAAACTCCCACCGTCTGTAGCAACCTGCCCTAAAAATTAAAGGTTTAGAGTCACCACCTATTCTGAAGGGCGAATAGGAAACCCTACGTAGGTTATTATAATCAGGTCAAGGGAAGGTGTTAGGCACCCTCATCCCTTTCCCATGGCTTTGAATCTAAGGTAACAGTTTTATGGCTAAAATAATTAGGTTAATAGCTAAGGAATGGAATAGGGGAAAAATGAAATTTTAGGGAAGGGGACTCGCCTTGGTTATCCAAGTGCCTACGTATCTCCTTAGGGAGAATCAGAGTCAACGTAGTTCGGGCACAGGGTTGTACGCCTTTGAATTAGTATGAAGTTGTTTGAAGGCTTTTTGAATGGCCTATCGTAGTTTGAGTTTGATTTGAAAGGCTGTTTGAATTGCCTGATTGAAAAGGATGAAAATCCGTAGTATCGTGGTTTAGTATGTTTTGAAGGTTTGGCATACAACCCTGATTTGATATGTCACCGTTAGATGCGATGATCAATAGATTTGATCAGTATAGCTAATGGATTAATGGGCATTGCTGGTTACTCTGATCGATAGATTCGATCGTCGCGGGCAGCAAATTAAATGTATTTTAATAAATTTTATGTTTTATTCTTTTATCCCTCGTCTAATGCGACTAATAGCTTTAGTCGGGTCGAGGAGAGAATTATTCAAGAATTAATTAAATTAATATTTTTTGCCAAATGGGCAATGGGATTGGGCAAATCCTAATATGTTGATGACCTTTCTACGATTCTTGTGATTTTTAAAATAATTAAATCAATTAAATTGAATAGTCGAAATAATCGGGAAATATAATTCTAAACCCTAGTCACTAATCTAAACCTAATTATATTATCCTAATTAATTAATTACATTAGATATAATTGATTAACATGTAACCTAAATAGTTAAATAATATAGTAAATAAAACAATATAGAAAACCTGGGCATAATCTTGTATGGTACACTCTTGATGGTGCATGGTAGAGGCACAACTCCTGGGCGTTAGATTTGAATTGTAGAAGATCTAAGGGCTGATAACGAGGGTGCACCATGGCCAGGACTGCGCGCGTTGCATGGAATCTGGAGGTAGAATTCTTGTTAAAAATAAATGGAATGGCTGGGATTCGAACCCACGCCTTGTACGTCTGCACATCTTCCTTTTGCCGAGTGAACTGTATGCATTAGTTGTTAATACACCAAGCAAAAATATAAAAATATCAAAATACGTGTTAGTTGGAACAAGTCAAAAGGATTGAAGACTAGGCCCCAGTATTGCACGCGTATCCAATAAAAAGGGCTGATGGAAAGTATGACCTTTTGACCATCCAATAAAGATAAGGGAGAGAAAACGAATGGCTGACGGACGAATAGACTCGCGCCACGCTCATTGCCTTGTCTCGGAGTAACTATTCATCATCCCCAACCTAGTCACCTGCGGATTTACTTATGGAGGTTGCTGTGAACTTACCTGCGGTTTTTCCTATAATGCTCAACCTGCAAATTTCAACCTAGCAAACGACCATGAGAAACAAGGACACAAACCCAAATCATCTAAACATGATGCTCTGAGTCTGATGGTGTAGTTTTCTTGATCTAAAAGCGCCTGGATCGTGATAACCGAAGTGAGTTCCTTATTTGCCCTAGCAATGGTGTACTCTAATCCTGACGTCAAAACTCAAGAATAATGGTTCAAATGCACTCCAAATAATCACATGAACTTGAACGAACGGTTAGCATTCATGAAAAACACCTTAATTATCGAAAACGATTTTCAAAAGAAAGAACAAACCGTAGGGAGGAATGAGGATGTTCTGGTGCGTTCTTGACTTACTTCTCGACCTGGGATCGGCCCTTACCACCTCAGGAACAATAATGAACACTCAAACGTGTTGGAGGATGGCTGCAAATCTGAATCCGATGGTGCAAGTTCCCTTGGAAACTTTTGAATTTCAAAACCCTAGTCTTCTAACCTATTTCTCGTCCCCCCTCCTCTTGACTTTATTCAGAATATATATATATATATATATATATATATATATATATATATATATATATATATATATATATATATATATATATATATATATATATATGGTCTTATTAGGTTTAAAGTCCTGGAAAATATTCAATTCATGACATTTTTGAAAGAAAGATTTTGTATAAAATCTTTCTTAATTAGAACCCCATGCTATTTCATGCACATTTTCCCTTTAATCTTGACCATTGGATTGATTAAATATTTGGAACACAAATCATAAAAATTTATCTCATTTAAATGTGACTTTTATTTTGATTTAAATTGTTTTTAAATGGATTAAATCAAATATAAATAAAATAAAAATCATGAAATAAAATTCATGTGATTAATGGGCCTCTCTTGAGCTTTGGATCACGTGGAGAATTGGAATTTATAGGCCCATTAGTAAAAAATAACCAAACTTGCTCACTTTGCATCTTATGCATTTCCTCAAAATCGCCTAACTTGTACAACTTGTATCATGCTCAATTTTTGACATATGAAAGTGTTCTTGGACTCTTTAGAAAGCTCAAAGAGTCCTCTAAATGATGCATTTGGTTTCATCTCAATCGGAGTTTCCATGCTCAAGTTATGAGCTTTGACCCAAAAGGTATATTTTATTGACTTTTTGGGGGACCTATAATCTCTTGGGTCATATCTCTTGAATGAAGCATTTATGGCCTTGGCTTGTGAGAGGCAAAGTTGTAGAGAATCAAATTTCCTTCAAAATAGGCTTTGGTTGGGAAATTTTTGATGTTCCATGTGAAAGTTATGACCAGTCAAAGTTGAGTTGACTTTCTCCTATAAAAAACCCTAATTTGAACCTTTGCATTTGTTCATTTCTGAGTTTTTATTGATGGATCATGATCAACCTTTGATCAAATGATGGATATAACTTCACATACTTGATGTTGACCAAAAAACTTGAAGTTTGACTGTATTTTGACTATAGTTAACTTTTAGGTTAACATAGTCGATTATTGATCATCTGAGCCATTGAGTGAGCAATCCTCGAAATAGAAGCTTGACTTTTGACATGGAGGTGCCTTGAGACATATGAGGGACATTGAGATCCATTTGAGGCCTTGAATATTCACAATCCTTTGATAAAATGAAAACCCTAATTTTGGAGATCTTTGATTAGGAGAGAGTGGCTTGAACAAGCCTTTGAACCTTGAGCCATTGAAGATGCATAGAGGAGGGCAAATTTTGGGGTATGACAGCTGCCCCTGTTCAATCTTCTTTAACCTGAAGAATCAGATAGGCACGTCTGCCTATCGTGGTCTAAAGGTAGAAGATGATTGAACACTAAAATGCCCTGAAATTTGCACTTGTCTGGAAGGATGTTCTGTGGGAGATGGGCTTAAAGATGCCATCCAAGGTAAATGTCCCTCTTTTTTTTAGAGTGTGAAGCATATGCTTTCGAAAGGAACCACTGTGTTTTGGTTGTAGCACGACCTGAAAAGGCAACCTGAGTTTTATGCAATGTTATGATGCATGCAATGTGTGATGCAGTGAGCTTCTCAAAATAAACGAGGGAGATGTATGTATATGCGTTATATAAGAATGAGGTATGTTAATTGAATGATGCATGATTGTTAGTTATGCTAGTTGAAGTATGTTAGTAAGTTTGGAAAAGAAAAAACCTTGTTTGTTGGTGAAGTTTTGAAGAAGATCACTGCCGAAGGACTAACGTGATAAACCCAATTGAAGAACTGTTTGAGAAACCTTGTGATCAGGGAAAGTAAATCCCTATTTGTAAAGAGACGCAGCTTTATATCACTGCCAGGGGACTAACGTGATATTAATCAGCAAGATGATTCGAAGGGGATCACTGCCAAGGGACTAACGTGATAAACCCAATTGAAGAATTGTTTGAGAGACAGGGAAAATAAATCCCTATTTTTGCAAAGAGACGTAACTCTATATCACTGCCAAGGGACTAATGTGATACGAATCGTCGAGAAGATTTGAAAGGAGATCACTGCCAAGTGACTAACATGATATGACATATGACATACCACAAAATTTGCCCACCCCAATTTTATACTCAAGCTCATGTGAATATCAGACGCTCGAGACTTAACTGACTGTACTCTCTCCTAAACAATATCCCTCAAACTAGGGTTTTGATCTTTTCAAAGAAAAATCAGGTTCTGATGCCTCAAGTGGATTCCATGGTCTCTCATATAATCATGAGATGGTGCAATAATCGTTGTCAGTCTCCAACCCTTCACGATCAATTATGAGCATTCAACCAACTTCCTGAAGCACACAGGAAGCGATCCAAATCCTCATACGAGATTGGAGCACGCCGGAACGCAGCCATTAAGGCACGCCGGTTTGGTGTTTTTTTTGTTTTCGTTTACTTAAATTAACGCTTCTTTGATTGAATTTATTGGCCCAGATCGTTTCACATTTAAGTTTAGAACACATCTAACGCTTTACACGCAAGTTTGAACGCCAGGATGAACCTCTGCCATTGTTAGGGCATAACGAAGCTCTCCCTTCGTATCCATGGCTACGAGTATTTTCTGACCAAAACGACCCCATATTTGGATTCTGGGCATGGTTTTGAGTGAATCTGGGTGACTCTTGTTTTCAGTTGATTCAGTTTCAGCAGGTTCCAAGGTGCAGCCATGGGGGAGAAGAACCTGCGGAAAAATCCGCAGGTAAGGACGCAGCAAAACTCGCAAGCAAATCCGCAAGTGGGATGAAGAAGACGATGAATAGTTTGTCGGAAAGGTTGAACGTTACGTGGCCACCCCTTATTCGTGAGTCAACGTCTCCAGTTTCTCTCTCCGTTTGCTATTGGAGGGCAGCAGAATAGTGGGCCCCAGGTTTTGATTATTTTGAATTTGCTTTTAGCCAATTGTTTTATTACTTATTCCTTTTCGCGTGTGCAATTAACAAGATCAGGCGTGTAGTTCAAGTGGCAAAGCGCAAGAATGACCCCATATGCGTGTGTTCGATCCCTGGGGGCGTCACGAATTCACTTTCTTTTATTTTTTAATTGAGATGTTGGTGTTCACAGAATCCGGCGTGATGAGGCCACACGGGTATATGGTGTACCAGTCAATCTCAACCATCAGAATCTCACGGAATTTAATCAAGTGGTCCTGGAACGCTACCCCACCATACTTCTTCAGAGCCTCAACCACACTGAATTATTGCGCCCAGGTTTTTATTTTATTTATGATGTTTGTTTTTTTGGTTTCTCACTTAATTTCTTTTCTATGATTTTTAATAAATTAGTTTTAGTTAGTTAAATCAATTAGTTTAGTTTATAGTATAAACAATTTAGTTTAGTTTTTTTTAGGGTATTTAGTTTTAATATTTGAACTAATATTTTTGTTTAAAGATAATTAATTAATTTAGACTAAATTAATTTAACTTTAATTTTAATAATCCCCATTTGTTGTTGATTTCGGTTAATTAATAAATTTAAGATTAGTAATTTAATCGATAGACTTAGGCTAATTTAATCCAACTAAGATTTAAGTTATTAAATGAATTAGTATAATTTTAAACCTTGATCAAAACTGTAGGCTAGGTTTTAGGCTTTTACCCTTGGGTTTTTTAGCCATAAGGCTTTTAACCCTGATTTTTCTAAATTCATTTTTACGCGCAAATTCTCTTCTCATCTCATATTCTGTGATTGTCGAATGTTTCTGTTTAATATTTCTGCCTTTTAACTTTTGCCTTAATTATTTAATTACCGCCACTTGAATTTTTCCTTTATTCAATTCTACCTTCATTCTTATTTATTTCTTTTATTTATTTAAATTTTGTCATTTAAATTCTAGAAGATGTATAGGTGTCATACCCTAATTTTTGACCCCCCCTGAGATGACATACCTTCAGGATTTTCATCAGGTCAAAACTAGTGCCCAAAGCAGTCACTTCTTCATCTGGCATTTAATCAAGGATGTTCAAAGACAAGAAAACTCAGGCAAAGGATCAATCAGTAGAAGGATTAGTCTCTAACATAATCATAGGACTCAAGAGCTTCATTTTTTTCACCTATGATTGATTAGACACCCAGTCCTCTGAATACAGATTTACTCAGGTCACCAGACTAGGGTTTTGAGCCTATTAAGGACTAAAATCAGGGATCACCTTTGGGAAAGCCTAAAAAGCCCCAGGGGATCATTCAAAGACATCAATCATCTTGAAATAGCTCATATAACAAGATCCACTGGACATTACACCTCAATTCAAAGTCTACAGTCATCATTTTCATCTGGTCGACAATTAGGGTTTTTGACCTAATTCACCAGGATAGTTGACTTTTAATCAGAGGCATGGATCCAAAACTCAAGACATGATTCAAGAACTTTTACCACCTCAATATAACCCATTTACATCACTCATTTGAGGAGAAGATCTTGATTCTACACAAAAGTCCAAATCTCACCTTATCTGGAAAAAGTCAACTGTATGGGATCACCTTTGACTTTTAAGATTTTTGGTCAAACCATGACTTTCAAGGATCAATATCATCAATATATGGATATTAAAGTCATTTGACCAAAGAAATTCAAGAAGAATCTTCAAGGAGCAAAAAGTCGGGAATTAGGGTTTTTGAGGGCATTGTGGGAACTCAAAATTTCACCTACACAACTCAAAAAACTTCCAACATGAAAGTTGTAGATCTTGCAAAATAAAACAACATCTTACAATGGAACTTTTTTCAAAAGATCAATCATTTAAGAGTTTTGGAAATTTTGAAGTTTTAGGTCATAAACACTTAAAAAATTTTCTAAGTGTTTTAACCTAGTTTTCTTCCATCTTTGGCCTCATTTTTCACAAATTTGCCAAAGGATTCTGAAGAAACTCCAAACTAATGATTTGAAGTAGATGTTTAGGGCTTTCCATATTGTGTTCAACCTTCTCCAAATTCATTTTGAGCTAGGAGTTATGCTTGTTCAAAGTTGGCCTCATGAAGTGAAATTATAGGTCATGCATCATTTTTGAACTTTGCAATTTTGTGCACATAACCTCAATTATGGATGCTACACGACCCATAACACATCTGAAAACATGCCATGCATTCATTTTCACCATGCCATGATAATTGAGGAAGATTCCTAAAACAAGAACATGTGATTATGTAATGATTACATTTGAGAATTTATGGCAAATTGATGAATCACCCAAGGAATCTCCTCACCAACCAATTAGAGCTCACATTGTATCTGAAATTTTCCCTAAGATCAGATAGAATCAACGGATAGGGAGCTGGCTTGAAAATGCAATGATCACACTTGGATATTCTTTGAAATTTCATCATGGCTAAGAAACCAAATTCACTTCACTAAGCAAGCTCACTCTCTCAATCAGTACTGAATCATTTGCCTATAAATAGGAGGGCATACCTGTCATACCCTAATTTTTGACCCCCCTGAGATGACATATCTTCAGGATTTTCATCAAGTCAAAGCAAGTACCCAGAGCAACCTGACATTCAATCGAGGGTGTTCAAAGACAAGAAAACTCAGGCAAAGGATCAATCAATAGGAGGATTAGTCTCTAACACAATCATGAGACTCAAGAGCTTCATTATTTCACCTATGATTGATTAAGACACCCAGTCATCTAAACACAGAATTACTCAGATCCACAGACTAGGGTTTTGAGCCTCATCAAGGACTAAAATCAGGGATCACCTTTGGGAAACCATAAAAAGCCCCAGGGGATCATTCAAAGACATCAATCATCTTCAAATAACCCATATGGCAAGATCCACTGGACATCACACCTCAATTCAAAGTCTACAGTCATCATTCTCATCTGGTCGACAATTAGGGTTTTTGACCTAATTCCCCAAGATAGTTGACTTTTTAATCAGGGCATGAATCCAAAACTCAAGACATGATTCAAGAGTCTCTACTACCTCAATATAATCCATTTACATCATTCATTTGAGGAAAAGATCTTGTTCCTACACAAAAGCCCAAAAATTCACTTTGTTAGGAAAAGTCAACTGTGTGGGATCATCATTGACTTTTAGGGTTTTTGGTCAAAAAATGACTTTCAAAGATCAATATCATCAATATATGGATGTCAAAGTCATTTGACCAAAGAAATTCAAAGAAATTCATCAAGGAGCAAAAAGTCGGGAATTAGGGTTTTTGAGGGCATGGTGAGAACTCAAAATTTCACCTACACAACTCAAAAAACTTCCAACATGAAAGATGTAGATCTTGCAAAATAAAACAACATCTTACAAAGGAACTTTTTTCAAAAGATCAACCATTTAAGGGTTTTGAAAATTTTGAAGTTTTAGGTCATAAACACTTAGAAAATTTTCTAAGTGTTTTAACCTAGTTTTCATCCAACTTTGGGCTCATTTTTCACAAATTTCCCAAATGATTCTGAAGAAGACATAAACTAATGATTTGAAGTAGATGTTTAGGGCTTTCCAAATTGTGTTCAACCTTCTCCAAATTCAATTTGAGCTAAGAGTTATGCTTGTTCAAAGTTGGCCTCATGAAGTAAAATTATAGGTCATGCATCATTTTTGAACTTTGAAATTTTGTGCACATGACCTCAATTATGGATGCTACACGACCCATAACATATCTGAAACAATGCCATGCATTCATTTTCACCATGCCATAAGAATTGAAGAAGATTCTAAAAACAAGAACATGTGATTATGTAATGATTACATTTGTGAATTTATGGCAAATTGATGAATCACCCAAGGAATCTTCTCACCAACCAATTAGAGTTTATTTCTAGAGGATTGATCAAATGGAATCAAAATTCTCATCATTGCACTTGGGATATTCTTTGAATTTCTTCATGGCTAAGAAACCAAAACTCTCCCACTAAGCAAGCTCACTCTCTCAATCAGTACTGAACCAATTGCCTATAAATAGAGGCCTCATTCTCATTCAAAAAAGACACCAAAGCAACAAAATTCTTGCTTTCTCTTTTCTTTCTTCATACTTAGTTTTTCAAAGGTCCTTTGGCAAGAAGACTCGGATTCTTCAAACCAAAGCTCTCTCTTTGAAAATAAGTATTCAAACACATTGAGGGAGGCATTTGGGAGTGATCCAAACCTCTGGAACACTTCTGGGCGTGGAGAATCATCACCTTCACCTCTCATTTGGAGCACTTGCAGTTGGAGGACCATGGAGTAATTCAGGAGTTTTCAAGCCAAGCCAATCATCCAGACACACTCCTCAGGTCATAGTGAAGCTAACCAGGTGGCTGCAGCTCATCTGTAACTCGAGAATCATCACCCTCCATGTTCACTTGAAGCTGAAATCGAGGGAGGTCCATAGAGCAATTCAGAAGGATTCAAGCTCCAATAAGCATTCAGTTAGCATCATTGAGTCTCAAGGAAGCTATTGAGATCATTCATTCAAGCCCAGGTGCTCTCTAACATCCTCACGACCTTCATTTTCAGAGGTAAGTTTCTCAACTCCATCCCTCTAATTCGTGTATCTTTCTGGCTAAAACTCAACACCATTCTATTCAGCATCATAAGAGGATTAAAAACCCTCTATCATCAGTATTTTATGCTTCAGTATAGTCATTTAATTTAAATTCCAAATTTTAGGGTTCTTCACGTATTTTAGATAATTCAGTTGATATAGTTAATATAAATTCATAATAGTTACATATCTAGAATCGTGAGTGAATTTAGAGCAAGTTTGATCTTTATATCGTTGCAAATGGTTGAGAATTGAGAGAGTTCAGAAATTCAAATTGTTGGAGCTTGAGGAAGAAGATGACAATGGTGGTGGCGCGCAAATTTCAAACCTCAAGGTAGAGTTTATTTTATATTTAATGATAGGTGTTTTATAAACGACTGAATAACTTGCCCCAGTGGCCACACATGCGCTCTTAGTCTCCTCATGCCTCAAGTCTGGGGTTCGAATCCCCCTCGCCCCAGACTTTTTGTTTCTTTTATTTTTCCATGATTAACCACTTGTTTGAAAATATAATGAACTGGATGTGTGACAATAACACCAAGCGCGCGTTGGCCCAGTGGTGTTATTTTGGGTTAATAACTTGGAGGGCGTAAGTTCAATCCCTCTAGGTGACAAAACATTATTTTTTATCACTTATTTCCTTCAATTTTCTCACAACTTCACACAATTAATTAACCTATCAAACTAATTTATTTTCACTTCATTTTTCACACACTTGTCATTTAATACATCTATTTTGTGAATAATCAAAAAAATCATAAAAATATTATTTATTTCATATATTTTTATTAGGTTTAAAATAATAAGTTTTAAGTGCTTTATTAAAAACTTTAAATATATACACTCACTTTGTTTTAACCTAATCATTTTGTAAATAAAGTTTATGATAAAACCCTAATTTTTTAGGTCTTAATTAGGCATAGATCTTCATCTTTACCTTAATTAAGTTGACTTTTTGTCAAATTTCAAAACTGTTTTCAATCTCCGAATGAATCAAATGATTAAGGTTTTCAAACAACAAAACCTTGTATCATTCCAAATCATTTTCAAATTGCTCTCATAACCAGTACTGTAAAGTACTGGGCCTCTAATAGAGTGTAAGTCCCAAAAACCTTCTCTTCTTAGCTTGTTTTTCAAAACTGTATTGTCAAAATCTTCTTTCTGTTTTCAAAACATTCTTCTGGTATTTGAAGGGCATTATTCCCGATGAAACTCTTCAGATACCTATGTGACCTTTGTCCATCTTCACTTCTTCTGTTTTCAAAAACCATTAACTGTTTATCATATATATATTCAACTGTTATCCACCAATTACTGGTGAGGCTCTGTACATACTTCTTCAAAGGCCTCCACTCCATCCAGGTTAGGCTTTACAAGCTTTCAATTTACAGTCTTTATTTAAATTATTGTCAAATATAAACTGTGCATATATTAGTTTAAAACTACGTTTGAGTATAAACCTTAGGACAGTTAAACTATATATATATATTATAGGAATATGACCTAGGATTGAGAATGTCTTCCCTGTGAAGGCTCTTTCCTAATTAGAGATTTGTAGTTCAAACCCCCAAGATGAATTATTCCCGGTGAAACATCTTGGTAAAAACCTTAGAATCCAAATAATAGGACACATCCACCCAAAGAGGAATTATTCCCGGTGAAACCTCTTACCCATTTGCTTAGAGCCAAAATAAGTTCAAAACCACATAGCTTTCTCTTGTGCTATAACAAGGACCCTCGATTAGCCTCCTCTTGGGCTTTGTACAAGGACCCACAGGCTTCTTAAAAGCATTTCTAGTTTCCTCTTGAGCTTGTATACAAGGACCCATCAGGTTTCTTATAAACATAGGAACAGGTCTTTAGTCACCTGTTAGCCTACCCTGGTGAGTTTCTTCCAATTTAAACCAGACTTTAAACAAGCTAAGTTTGTCTCAATTTTGCATTGAGTACACCTTTTGGAATGAGAGACATGGACAGTCTCTGTCACCCTTATCTTCATCAATCTTCCTTAGCAGAGTCTAGGATCTATGTTTATTTTCTCCTCAGCATGTGTCAGCCTTCATCTTGGGCTTTAAACAAGAAGTCTCCATTAGATAATCTTTCTGCCATCCATTTCAATCATAAAATCCCTGGAAAGGGTTAGCTTCCACACATTCTTTCATTTTCAATAAAACCCCTGGAAAGGGTTAGCCTCCAAAGTCAATTAATAAATGTCAATAAATAAAGATTTATTTCTCTTAGGAGATAATTTCCCCAAAAGAGTCAAAACCGCTGGAAAGGGTCAGCCTCCAAAAAACATGATAAAGTCAGTCTTTTAACAGACAAATTCACCAGCTGAGTCAAAATCCCTGGAAAGGGTTAGCTTCCAAAGAAAAACAGTCTTTCAATAAATAAAACCTCCTCAGTAGAGTCAAAACCAACAAAAATAGTTAGCCTCAATCTTGGGCTACATACAAGGCACCCAAACAATAAAACTCCCCTGTCAAGAGTCAGCCTTGTTAGACGCTGGCCTTAGGATCTAGAAGGGGGGGTGAATAGATCGTTCACAGTTTTACGGATTTAAACGACTTTTCAGCGGGAGTGATTCTGAATCGACTCGCGTCTATTCCGAACCACTATCGAAACGATTATATATGTGTTTAAAAAACCAGTCAAAGACTTGAGGTAAATGATAAGAGTATATGTTGCAGAATCAAGGCGTTTCTCTTATTGAAAATCAGATTAACTTTTTGTATGATGGACAATGTTTGCAATGCAGTAAGAGTGATAGAAACAAATATACAAACACTTGGTGATAATGATCAAATTGAAGGTAATTCAATGAGTGATGGATTGTGATGTTTATGTACGTTCTTAGTTCACAATCTTAACACTCGAATCGTTGATCAATTTGCTATTATAACCAAATATGAACAGAATGTAAATGAAAAAGTAAAAGCGACAAGAACACGATATTTGTTTAGGCAGTTCGTCGATCGTCCTCGCTACGACTACGTCTGCCCCCAATTCCAAATTGAAATTGGGTAATCTTTCATTAATGTTGAAAGTAGTATATACAAAGAAGATAACAAAGCGATAAACGATAAACCAATTATGTCGATCCTTTGAATCTTCTTCCCCCTTAATCTTGAGCAAGATCAAGGTTATCCAAGAGCTTCACTTTGATTCCCTTCTGCAGTGTCTTGATTCCTTGAACTCCCCGTTCCTCAATCGTTACACTCAGCCGAATCCTCAATGAACGCCTCTTGATAAAAACCCCCAAGAACCACCCGTCGTGGAGGACAAAACCCGCAGATTTTATTCACCAACAAACCCCGCAAACCTTCAACCTCTAGGAATCTTCAATTCCGTTCCATGGACGTTATCGAACTCATCACTAACCCGCAACGCAAGAATGATTATGTGTAATTGTGTTGGAGATGATGAAGAACGAAGATGAGAAGCGTTTGTGTATCTTTCAGTCGTTGGTGTTGTCTTGAATAATTACCCTTGGACAATATATATGATAGCTTAACAGTTGGAGATGAGAGAAACAGAATTTTTGGCATTCTTGATCAGTTAGGTCGACCTCTTGTAGTGCTTAGGTCGACCTAGCAGAGCTTGCAAAATTTTGCTCCCAGTTAGGTCGACCTGTTTAAGGAGTAAGTCGACCAGGATCCTCTTCAAATGCATTCTGGGGACATTTTCTCAGATTAGGTCGACCTAGTTGCTGTGTAGGTCGACCTAACAGGCTGGTATGTAAAATTCATCAATTTAGGTCGACATAAATGATGTGTGAGTCGACCTAGCAGGAGTATATGAATTTTTCTCCATTTTAGGTCGACCTGGGTTGATGGTAGGTCGACCTAACTGCTGCTTTTCTGCATTCTTCTTGTTTTGCTTGTGTTGAGTCAACCTATAGACATACAAACATAATGGGTTGACCTATTCTATCATGAGTGATCAATGCTTGCTTTTCTTTGAGTTTTCTGCTTCCGTCTTGTTGTTTGAATGCTTATTTGAGTTTGCCATGAATCAAAAACATCTTTGAGTGTAATCTTGTATTCACATACTCCCCCTTTTTGATGATGGCAAATCATTCGTCTAAGCTTTGGTAGTAAGTGATAAAGACTCAACAAAGCTCTCCCGTACATCCAGCATCTATCTCTCAACCAGGCAATCTCTCTACAAAGCTCCCCCGTACACTCAGCACTCAGCATCTATCTCCCCCTTTGTCAACATCAAAAAGAGAAAACAAGAGAATAGGAGAGTAACAAGAGAACCATAGATAACAATGCTAGCATGTACAGTATAGTAGATAAAAGGTAGTTAGGGATAGCATGAGACACATATGTGAGCAAGAGTAATTTTTATGCATGAAGTCACTATAAGCATGTTAATTGATAGCATATTATAGTATCAATAATATTTTTGGAAGTGAACAACAATTACGTTACCGCTTTTTCAATATGACGCCTGGCTTGATGATGAACTACCTTTACGCTAAGAAAAATGTTAGCAAGAAAAATATATATATACATAAAGTAAAGAAATAATATTAAGAGAAAACAAACGTAATTAGCCCAAATTAGAGATATCGAGTATCCCTAATTCCCTACGAATGTTGAAGTATTGCTCCGTTGCTAGAGGTTTGGTGAAGATGTCAGCTAGTTGCTTCTTGCTTTCTACATGTTCAAAAGTAACGTCTCCTTTCTCTACATGATCTCGTAGAAAGTGATGTCTTATTTCAATATGTTTGGTACGTGAGTGTAAGACAGGATTTTTACTCAAGTTTATGGCGCTTGTGTTGTCGCACATGATAGGTATGCGATCAAGCTTAATACCAAAGTCAAGAAGTTGTTGCTTGAGCCATAATATTTGTGCACAGCAGCTTCCAGCAGCTACATATTCTGCCTCAGCAGTGGATAATGCAACCGATACTTGTTTCTTACTATGCCAACTTATCAATGAGTTTGAGAATAGATGACACGTTCCACTAGTGCTTTTTCTATCGGATTTGCAGCCAGCAAAATCTGAATCGGAGAATCCTACCAAATGACACTCATTTCCTTTTGGATACCATAGGCCATATTGTTGCACCCCAATTTTTGACCTCTGAGATCCCATCATTTTTCTAAGTATCATGATCATTATCATTATCATTTATCATCATGCATATTTTTATTTACTAACAAAAAATAAAAAGAAAAAAAGTTTGTTGCTTGTGTGTTAAAAAGACAGGAGAATGATCAAGAGAAAGCTAAAGAATTCAGGGTTTTGAGGCCCACAAGAGGTTCAACATTCTCTCAAGATTCAAAGGTTCCTTCAATCAATATTCAAGTCCAAGGATGGCTCAGTTTAAGGCAGACAACTCTCAAGATCGCCAGAAGCGCCAAATTAGGGTTTTTGTTTTTTTTCCAGGAGAACGAGTTTTTGAGACCTCAAATGGATTTCATGGATCTTCATATGTCTCAAAGTACCACCAGACAAATTTTCAAACTTCAATTCGCTCGGACGCACAGTCAATAGCTCAAACAGTCAACAGACGACCAGTTTGACCAAAAAGTCAACAGACAGTCAAAAATGCAATTTTTTGTCAACATCCATATTTTGTCAAAAGATTCATCATGTGATCAATGGTTGATCATAATTCATCAAGAAAAGTTCAGAAATCGACAAAACTCAAAATTGCAAAATTAGAGTTTTTTACCTAAAAGTCAACTGAACTTTGACCGACCATAACTCTCTCATAATTTATCAGAAAAATTCCAACCAAAGCTTATTCTCAAGGAAATTCAATTCTCTACAACTTTGATGTTGGGACCAAGGTCAAGAAATGCTTCCGCCTAGGAGATATAAGCCAAAACATTACAGGTCATTTTCAAAGTCAACAAAAAGCAGTTTTTTTGTCAAAGCCCATATCATCAAGATAACTTCTCCAAATGCAAAAACGCTTCCAAAGTGGCTTGTAGAGGACATCTTGGGCTTTCCAAAAAGTTAAAGAACACTTTCATAGGATCAAAATTGAGGGAGATATGCCTTGATGAAGTTGACCTTTTTTGGAAGAATGCATGAAACTAGTAATGACCAAAATTTGATTTTTTTTCAAAAAGGCCAATTCTTTTGTGATTCAATCTTGATTCTCATATGTTTAAAGGGCATCCACGACCCATCCATGATTAATGACATTTTTATTTCATTTTAATTAAATTTTATTCATTTAAAGTTTAATTAAAGTGAGATAATTCAAAGATATTATCAAAGATGCTTATGGTTGCCAATCAAGACCAATTCAAGATGCTTAAATATATTATTGCAAGGTTGAAGAGAATAATACTTGAGTGTTTTAACCATGGTTAAGAAATACACTCATTGAAAATATTCCATTATCATATTTTTTCCACAAAATCAATCATGACAATTTCCACTTGCAAGGCTTCCAAGATCAAACTCTTTGCCTATAAATAGAGCTTCATTTTCTTCATTCAAGAGAGAAAAAAAGAGGGAGAAACAAGAGGAGAGCACAACAACAAACACCAAAGCCATAGCATAAGTTTTATATTTTCCAAAAGTTTCAATAAACTTGTAAAAATCAAGGCTCATTCAAATAGCCACTTTCAATCAATTTCAATCACTCCTTTCCACTCTTGGAACATCATAGAGTAAGTACAATGTAATTTTTAATATGTAGTAGTGTTAGGAGTTCATGAATTAAAAACTCCATATTTATGCATATTTTCAATTTCTCAAAAAAAAATGTTTTAATTTTAGTTTTAAGTTGATAAAATGTTTATTTAATTTTTAACATAAAAATATTTTATTTCTTTTCATAATTAATTTATATTGCTTAATTAATTAGTAATTATGTAAATATTGCTTTTTAATTATTTTTAACCAATCAAAAAAACTCCAAAAATATTTTCCTTTTAGATTTAGGTTTATATTTTTTATAATCTAATTTTTGACATATAAAATAATATTTTTCTTGTTAAGTTTAATTATTTGTTTAATTAGCTTGTTAATTAACTTAAAATCAAATTACAAAAAAAATCACAAAAAGAATGAATTAACTTTAATTTGTTTTATATTTATTTTTGTATATTATTTGATATTGTTTCTTATCTTTTTCCTTTGTCCCGAATCAGAATAAAAGATCAAATATGGCAGAGATTGTATGCAGTTGTTTTAAGACTTTTGGAAATTTATCGTGTAGTCGCTATGATTCTATCAAGCTTCTGATAAATTTTCATTAATTTTAAATCCGAGATCATCATTCACTCACCATCGATCTTCACTAACATCGTGAATATACTTGACTAGCTTCAAGATGATTCACGTGCTAACATACTAACAATTGACTTTAATTTCCGCATTTTATTATATTGTTCTTTATATTTCTTGCTTTATGCTTTATTTTATTATTTATTATTTATATTTCTGTTATTTTTTCTTTGTCCATTTGGACATATTATTTATGTTTCTGTTATTTTTTCTTTGTCCACTTGGACATATTATTTATATTTCTGATATTTTTCCTTTGTCCATTTGGACATATTATTTATATTTCTGCTATTTTTTCTTTGTCCATTTGGACATATTATTTATATTTCTGCCATTTTTTTCTTTGTCCATTTGGACATATTATTTATATTTCTGCTATTTTTTCTTTTTCCATTTGGACATATTATTTATGTTTCTGTCATTTTTTCTTTGTCCATTTGGACATATTATTTATATTTCTGCTATTTTTTCTTTGCCCATTTGGGCATATTATTTATATTTCTGCTATTTTTTCTTTGTCCATTTGGACGTATTATTTATATTTCTGCTATTTTTCTTTGTCCATTTGGACATATTATTTATGTTTCCGCTATTTTTCTTTGTCCACTTGGACATATTATTTATGTTTCCGCTATTTTTCTTTGTCCACTTGGACATATTATTTATGTTTCCGCTATTTTCTCTTTGTCCATTTGGACGTTTATATTCCGCTATTTTCTCTTTGTCCATTTGGACGCTATGTTTTTGTTTCCGCTATTTTCTTTTTGTCCACTTGGACCATACTTTACTTTTATGCTAAAACACTAATAAACAACAAAAAACTAAAAAACGCTTAAGGTTCTCTCTTGGACTACTGATTACTATCCCTAGCATTTTGGAGAATTGGACTTATGGACTTAGTGCCTCTAGACCCCTATTCTGTTATTACTCTGTGGTTGTTCTGTCTGGCATTGGATTGTTGTCTGTTTGCGTATACAGGTATTTCCTTGAAAGTCCTTGATGGTTAATTCCAAGGCATTGAGATAAGGATTTTACCCGAAAACAGCCGTTACTCTGCCCGATTTTCATCAAAATTTTAATGTGCTTAATGCAAAGTGGTGCTAAAGATAATAAGTTCATCTGGATCCCCAAGTGGTAATGCGTCGGTCAACTGTTGGTTTCTTATTTTGGTCAGATCATTCTCTCCTTAAACTTTTATTTTATGCACTAGGTTAGCCTCTTCATCTCCTCCACTTCTTATATTTTCAAAATCTTCTTCCTTTTTTTCCAAAATCTTCTTATGTTTGTAAAACCTTTTTTTTAAAACCTTTCTTAAAAATGTCTTTTGCCCTTAGTGGCTTTTCTGCAAAAGTTTAGACACGATTAATTATTGTAGTGAGTTGCGACACCCCACGATTTTGAAATTGATTGATATAATGAGATCTTTTCTGCGTGAGAGAGCTAGTGGCATACTCGTTGATTTTATCCGAGTTGGAGCCCTTCTTTCATTAGCGATGCAAAGAACTCATTTGTTCTCATGCTCAAGATCAATGGCCGAGTATTTCTCTCCGACGATGATAAAGTGTTTATTTGTTTTTTTTTAAACCGTTTTTCCTTTTAAGCGGAACTACATTAGCTCTGACTTCTCCATTGCACCGAGGAGGTATGTAGGCACAAGGCTTAATGTCTTGCCGAGCTTATTTTAAAAATCAAACAAGAGCAAAAGTGATCTAAGCAAAACTAAGAGCCCATGGATAACCATGGATACAAAGGGTGCTTAAAACCTTCCCTTTGTATAACCAACCCCCCGAACCCAAAATCTGTCAAAAGGTCTTTCCTGTTCTTTTATGCCTTTCCTAAATGTTGGATAAAATAAAAGTCGGTGGCGACTCTTGCAAAAAAATAAAAAAAATAATAAAAGAAAAAGAGCAAGGAGTCAGTTCGCCTCAAAAAACCGAGTTTACACATATGTAGTAGTTCCACGTAAGTATCGCAGAATTCTTTTGACAGCTTTCAAGTGAGATTCTTTTGGACAGGATTGATATCTTGCACACATACACACACTAAACATAATGTCTGGTCTTGAGGCAGTAAGATACAATAGTGAACCTATCATACCTCGGTAAAATTTCACGTCAACCTCTTTACCTTTCTCATCTTTGTCTAGATTAGTATTTGTTGCCATAGGTGTGTCAATTTCCTTTGCTTCACTCATTCCAAATCTTTTGAGCAGCTCCGTACAATATTTAGTTTGATTCACAAACGATCCATGACTAAGTTGCTTGATTTGTAGGCCAAGGAAGAAATTTAGATCACCCATGAGACTCATCTCAAATTCACTCTACATAAGCTTAGAAAAGTCTTTGACAAGTTTTGCATTAGTCGACCCAAATATAATATCATCTACATAAATTTGGACTAAGAGAATATCCTTATCTTTTCTTTTAATAAAGAGAAATTTGCTCAAACGTTCGTACCAAGCCCGAGGGGCTTGTTTAAGACCGTATAGAGCACGTTTCAGCTTATAGACATGAGTTGGATACATGTAATTCTCAAAGCCGGGTGGCTGAGCAACATAGACTTCTTCATTTATATAGCCATTTAGAAAGGCACTCTTAACATCCATTTGGAATAGTTTGAAGTCTTTAGAACAAGCATAAGCAAGTAAGAGGCGAATAGCTTCGAGACGTGCTACAGGAGCGTATGTCTCTTCATAATCAATGCCTTCCTCTTGATTATAACCTTGGGCAACTAATCTAGCTTTGTTTCTAGTAATAACACCGTTTTCATCAAGTTTGTTACGAAAAAACCCATCTAGTGCCTATTACTTGATGATCTCCCGGATGAGGGACTAAGTCCCAAACATCATTCCGTTTAAATTGGTTTAATTCTTCTTGCATGGCCATTAGACAATGCTTATCAAGTAATGCATCCTTAGCGTTTTTCGGCTCAACTTGTGAAACAAAAGCAAAATGATGACAGAAGTTACTTATCTTTGAGCGTGTTGTAACGCCCCTTGAGATGTCTCCTATTATATTGTCAATTGGATGGTCTTTCACATTTGTCCAGGCCTTGGGAAGTTCTTCATTGTTTGAGATGCTTTCTTTTTCATTTTCATTGTGAGACTCATCTTTCTCTCTCTCAGCATCTTTCTTTACAATACTTTCATTCTCATCTTCCTTATCCTTGACAATGTCTTCAGTGGATGGACCTGCACCATTAAATGAAAGACCTTTCTCGACATATTTTGCATAAGATTCATCAAAAGAAACGTGTACTGACTCTTCTACTATAAGTAATCTTTTATTATATATCCGATATGCTTTGCTGGATTGTGAGTAACCAAGGAATATGCCCTCATCAGCTTTAGCATCGAATTTGCCAAGATTATCCTTACCATTGTTCAAAACAAAACACTTGCAACCGAATACATGGAGATGAGATACATTTGGTTTTCTACCTTTTAGTAATTCATAGGGAGTTTTGTTCAGTATAGGACGTATTATTATCCTGTTTAAGACATAACATGCTGTACTAATCGCGTCAGCCCAGAAATACTTTGGTAAATTACTCTCATTTAGCATTGTTCTTGCCAGCTCCTCTAGAACCCGATTTTTACGTTCAACTACACCGTTTTGTTGAGGTGTTCTAGGAGCTGAAAAGTTATGCTCAATTCCATGTTTATCACAGTATTTTTCAAAAAGAATGTTTTCAAACTCTCCACCGTGATCACTTCGAATTGCAACTATTTTGTTGTTCATTTTGTTTTGACATAATCTTGCAAATTGTGTGAAAGCTGGAAAAGTTTGATCCTTACTAGGTAGAAAGATTGTCCAACAAAATCTCGAGTAATCATCGACAATGACAAAACCATAGGTGTTTCCACCTATGCTTTTAGTCCTTGAAGGGCCAAAGAGATCCATGTGAAGTAGTTCAAGAGGGCGTGATGTTGAAACCACGTTCTTTGATTTAAAAGAGATTTTTGTTTGCTTTCCCTTTTGACAAGCATCACATAGATGATCTTTTGAAAAATTCATTTTGGGTAAGCCGATTACTAAATCTTTTGAGACAACTTTATTTAGTAAGTCAAAATTTATGTGGGCGAGACGTCTATGCCAAAGCCATGAGTCATCGCCTAGAGCAACTAGACACTTGGTACTAGACTTAGATACCTCATCCAAGTTTAGCATGTAGATGTTGTTTACTCTTAAGCCCTTAAACATAATGTCTCTTTTCTTAGTATGTTCTATTGTGCATCCAGAATTTGTAAACATTACTTTAAAATCTTTGTCGCACAATTGACTTATACTTAAAAGATTATGTTTAAGACCTTCTACTAGCAGCACATCAGTTATAGTAGTGGTAGAAGGGTTACCTACACTTCCTTTACCAAGTATGGCTCCCCGATTGTTATCTCCATAGGTGACATACCCCTTTTTCTTTGCTTGAAACTCAACGAAAAGAGATAGGTCTCCAGTCATGTGTCTTGAACATCCACTATCAAGGAACCACAACCTTTCGGCAATGTCAAGACACTTTTCCAGCAAGATTAATTTAAGGAGGGAGGTCCCCAATTTTCATTGGGTCCTTGGTAGTGAGTACACAATTTGTTGCACTTAGGCAACCATTGAAATACTCCTTTAGGAACTAAAATTCTCCTAAATTTGCATTTTTCAATGGTATGTCCCTTTTTGCAACAATAATGACAGGTAATATGATGAGAATATGAATTTTTGCTAGTTGATACTTTTGGTACAAAAGTGTATTTACTATATAAAGGAGTATACGATCTTTTGAACTTGTTTGGATCAACCGCAAAAGTCACTTTTGGTTGTAGAGCCTTGTCTAACTTGGCTTTTAGATCTCTTACTTCTTTTTGCCAAATGTGACATGTCTCACAACCAAACCATGATGTAGGATCTATTTCAACTTTGTCCTTTTGAATGTCTAGCATAGATTGTTTTAAAGCTTCCATATCCTTTTCGGTTTTCTCAACTTTTGATTCAAGATATGAAAATATTTTCTTATTTGAGGCCAAAAGTTTGAAAGCTTTAATTGCATCTCTATGTAAT
This sequence comes from Vicia villosa, assembly GCF_029867415.1. NCBI lineage: Eukaryota > Viridiplantae > Streptophyta > Magnoliopsida > Fabales > Fabaceae > Vicia > Vicia villosa. Next base: position 7,078,190 of record NC_081186.1, read on the forward strand.
TCTTCAAAAGCAAGTTTTAGTTGAGAATGAGATACCTTATCTACGAGTTCAGGTTTAAGATGACTTACAGCTTTCTTTTTCTTGTTTTGATGAGCCATGAAACAAGGATTTGCTGATTCTTCTTCATCGCTTGATGAGCTTTCACTAGATGAATCACTTTCCCATGCTATGTAGGCTCTTTTAGATTTGTTATGACCTTTGCTTTGGTTCTTCTCCTTCTCTTTCTTAAGGTATGGACAATCCGGTTTGTAGTGACCGGCTTTCCCACAATTGAAGCAAAGACCTTTGATTTTTCCCTTGTTGTCGTCATCTTGTTTGAACATGTTTGATTGCTTTCTATAGTTGATCAAGCCTTTGTCAGAATGTTTTGCTCCATTTTTCTTTAGATATTTGTTGTATCTTCGCACAAATAGTCCCATTTCCTCATCATCGGAGTCTTCGTCATCCCTTGTGTCACTATCCTTTGGCTCTCGTTTTGAGGTCTTGGAGCTCGAAGCTTTTAGAGCTATTGACTTCTTCTCTACCTCTTTCTCCATGTTCTTTTCTTTCTTAGTCCTTTTCTCATGCATGTCAAGGCATTTAAGGTGCTGTTCATGTTCCTCTAGTTTACCAAATAGAGTTGTGATGTCTAAAGTGTTTAGATCATTTGCTTCCTTTATTGCTGTAACTTTGGGTTGCCATTCCCTGTTCAAACATCTTAAGATTTTGTTAGTAGCAACTGCATTGGAAACAGGTCTATCAAGAGAATTTAACCGATTTTTCAGATGAACGAATCTCTTCTGCATGTTTTCGATGGATTCACCATCTTCCATGTGGAAGAGTTCGAACTCTTGAGTTAACGTATTGATCCTAGCTAGTTTGACATCATCCGTTCCCTCGTGGGCAACTTGCAATGTGTCCCACATAGCTTTAGCTGATCTACAATGGGAAACGCGATAGTATTCATCAACTCCTAGAGCTGAGATTAGAATGTTTCTCGCTTTCCAATCGTATGCATATCTCTTTTCATCTTCAGCATCCCAAGTATTTTCTGGTTTTGGAACAACTGCACCAGCTGCATTTGTCATGGTGATCTGAAAGGGACCATTGACAATAGCTGTCCAGATGTTCCTATCAATTGCATTGATGTGGACACACATACAATCCTTCCAATAGCCATAGTTTTCACCGTTGAAAACTGGAGCTCTATTATGAGCCCCTTTAGGTCCGGAAGCCATCTTTCCAATAAGTGTTTCACGTAGCACAGAATAAACCAGAGCTCTTGATGCCACTTGTTAGACGCTGGCCTTAGGGTCTAGAGGGGGGGTGAATAGATCGTTCACAGTTTTACGGATTTAAACGACTTTTCAGCGGAAGTGATTCTGAATCGACTCGCGTCTATTCCGAACCACTATCGAAACGATTATATATGTGTTTAAAAAACCAGTCAAAGACTTGAGGTAAATGATAAGAGTATATGTTGCAGAATCAAGGCGTTTCTCTTATTGAAAATCAGATTAACTTTTTGTATGATGGACAATGTTTGCAATGCAGTAAGAGTGATAGAAACAAATATACAAACACTTGGTGATAATGATCAAATTGAAGGTAATTCAATGTGTGATGGATTGTGATGTTTATGTACGTTCTTAGTTCACAATCTTAACACTCGAATCGTTGATCAATTTGCTATTATAACCAAATATGAACAGAATGTAAATGAAAAAGTAAAAGCGACAAGAACACGATATTTGTTTAGGCAGTTCGTCGATCGTCCTCGCTACGACTACGTCTGCCCCCAATTCCAAATTGAAATTGGGTAATCTTTCATTAATGTTGAAAGTAGTATATACAAAGAAGATAACAAAGCGATAAACGATAAACCAATTATGTCGATCCTTTGAATCTTCTTCCCCCTTAATCTTGAGCAAGATCAACGTTATCCAAGAGCTTCACTTTGATTCCCTTCTGCAGTGTCTTGATTCCTTGAACTCCCCGTTCCTCAATCGTTACACTCAGCCGAATCCTCAATGAACGCCTCTTGATAAAAACCCCCAAGAACCACCCGTCGTGGAGGACAAAACCCGCAGATTTTATTCACCAACAAACCCCGCAAACCTTCACCCACTAGGAATCTTCAATTCCGTTCCATGGACGTTATCGAACTCATCACTAACCCACAACGCAAGAATGATTATGTGTAATTGTGTTGGAGATGATGAAGAACGAAGATGAGAAGCGTTTGTGTATCTTTCAGTCGTTGGTGTTGTCTTGAATAATTACCCTTGGACAATATATATGATAGCTTAACAGTTGGAGATGAGAGAAACAGAATTTTTGGCATTCTTGATCAGTTAGGTCGACCTCTTGTAGTGCTTAGGTCGACCTAGCAGAGCTTGCAGAATTTTTCTCCCAGTTAGGTCGACCTGTTTAAGGAGTAGGTCGACCAGAATCCTCTTCAAATGCATTATGGGGACATTTTCTCAGATTAGGTCGACCTAGTTGCTGTGTAGGTCGACCTAACAGGCTGGTATGTAAAATTCATCAATTTAGGTCGACATAAATGATGTGTGAGTCGACCTAGCAGGAGTATATGAGTTTTTCTCCATTTTAGGTCGACCTGGGTTGATGGTAGGTCGACCTAACTGCTACTTTTCTGCATTCTTCTTGTTTTGCTTGTGTTGAGTCAACCTATAGACATACAAACATAATGGGTTGACCTATTCTATCATGAGTGATCAATGCTTGCTTTTCTTTGAGTTTTCTGCTTCCGTCTTGTTGTTTGAATGCTTATTTGAGTTTGCCATGAATCAAAAACATCTTTGAGTGTAATCTTGTATTCACAAGCCTCAACCTTGGGCATGGTACAAGGCAGATAATAGAGTCTCCCCAGTGAGTTCTTCATCATTCAGTAGCCATAACCTTGGGCTTTGTACAAGGCAGATAAACCATATTTTCATGTGTCAAAGATTCCTAACACCTAGGATCTTTTCCCCATAGAGTCATCCATACTCAGCTTATTTAAGAGTCAGCCACAACCTTGGGCTTTGTACAAGGCAGAAAATAATGTTTTCCCTAGCTAGAGTCAGCCACAACCTTGGGCTTTGTACAAGGCACACAAAATAGAGATATTCATTCAATTATCCTCAGCAATTAGCCACAACCTTGGGCTTTGTACAAGACACACAAATAGAGTCTCCCTAAGTAGAGTCAGCCTCAATTCTGGGCTTTGTACAGAACACAAAAATACCCTGTAATTAATCCTCAATAGAGTCATCTCCCAGAGTCAATAATAATTAATAAATCAATCAAAAAGCCTCAAGCTTGGGCCTCATTCAAGCCAGCTAAAGTCAAATCTTTTATACAGTAAACAGACATAGCTTATCTCTATATAGAGATATTTTTACTACTCTACCACATTCAAACAAACAAACATTTCAATTTCAATTTCAATCAAAGTCTCCCATTTAGGACTCTGAAAGACATGCTCTGGCACATCCCCAGACTTGTACACTTTCCCTAATTTGGACGAGCATCTTTCTTTCATTTAAGAGGCATCTGACTGGCATACTTGCACACACAAGTAAGGTCCCCCTCTTGAATGAAATGAATCCAGTTATTCTGTCACTCCTTTAAATGTTTGTGGTAGAATAGTACAAATACCTCTCTGTAAAGATGATTTCATGTCTCTTTACTGTAAACAGAGATTTAATTCCAAGCTTCAACCTTAAGCTTCAAGCAAGGCACCAAAAACATTTAACTTCCCTAGTTAGTTCCCCGAACTACATTAAGCTCTGACTTCCACTAGGGATATGTAGGCATGAGGTTCACAAGGAATCTCAGCGAGCTAATAAAATACCAAAAATAGTCAGTCTGTCTATCTGTCTGTCTTTCTTTAATCAATTCAATTCTCTCTCCTAACACAAAGGAGAAACTTTCCCAATCATAAGCAGCAAACACAATCACCAATGACACAGAGAAGGTTCCTGTAGAGTACTACAGATATGTAGGGTGTTTAAACACTTCCCTATGTATAACCGACCCCCCGGACTCCAGAATTTCTAGTCTAGGTGAAATCCCCACACTTAGCAAACTCCTAGGGTTTAGTTGAGATCTTTTTTTCCCTTTCCTACTCGTAGGACCAATAAGAAAGTTCGTGTGATATCGTAGGAAGAACTGAAACAAAATTCATCCCACCACGGGCGCATTCTACTTCCAAATTTCGCGTGAAGGGTTTAGCGTGCCGTCCTCCCAAGTGAAACGGGGAGGTAAAGAAAACGACACCACAGAAAAATGGCGACTCTGCTGGGGATATAAGTGTTAAAAACCTTGGTTTTTCATCCAAACCAATGGTTGACCTGTTGCTGGTCCAGCCCCAATGAGGAATTAGGGATGCCAAATTCCCCCTCAAACAAGAGAGGTCCTGCCTAACCTCTGTGTCATATCATGTGATTGTTGCATATATATTTGTTTACTTTGTTTATTCTGTATCGGGAAAGGGCTTGATTCCCCCTTGTGGTGAGAAATCCTATACCCGGATTTGAGTGCAACATAAGATAGGATGGAGGATGTCTTCCCGGTGAAGGCCCTCTAATCTTGGTTTCCAAGTCTACTCTTGGGATTTGCCTGGCTGGTTGTGATTAACTGCGCCACTGCATTCCGAGACTGATTTGTACCAGGAGGACCTAGAAACACATTAACCCCACTTAAAGCCTTTTTTTTAGGACGTAGAGCGGTGATTACGGAAGTAATTGTCACGCAGATACTACACTCAGAGAAAACTCTCTTATAGATACCAGTCAACGTATCTTTAAGGTTGAGCAAAAACTCTGAGACCCTTAGAACCCGTTCTACAGGTACAAAAATCCTTAACCTTAGTTTACCATTGGGGCGGGGATTGCGTTTAGACTTCATGACCACTATACCCTTCAACGCCATGCTTGTTTAAAACTCTTGTGTGTACATTCATGCATTCATGCATCATTCATTAATAAACAACTAAAAACAAAAAGAGTCTTTTTCGAGTCGTTTTTCAAGGAAACTAAATAACGAACGTTTTGAACTTCACAGAAAGAGAGAAACGGAGAAAGGACTTAAGGATCTATATTATGGATTACGGGAGAAAGAGAGCTAGGAAATACACCTTCAAGATTCCCCAGGTCGAGGAACTGGGAAAGCTCGGAAAACTGGTGGTCAACCCCCAGGCTTTCAAGGAGAAGTATGGAAAACTTCTGCCTTTGCTCAATACCAACATGGTGGATGGGATCCTTCCCACCTTGGTACAGTTTTACGATCCAACGTATCACTGCTTCACCTTTCCAGATTATCAACTCATGCCTACATTAGAGGAGTACTCTCGTCTGATTGGAATACCCGTGTACGCGCAAGATCCGTACTCCGGTTTGGAAAAGAACCCTGATGACATTATCATTGCTGCAACTACTCCTTTGAACGTAGTCGACATTAGAACTCATATGGTGAGTAGAGGAGGAATTCAAGGATTGCCCTCCAAATTCCTGTTTGATCAAGCTCGGTACTTCGTCAGCATCCAAGATATGAGCGCATTTGAGGAAATCTTGGCTTTGCTTATCTTCGGATTGTTTTTGTTCCCTAACATTAACGATTTCGTCGACATCAACGCAATTAAGATCTTCTTAATTGGAAATCCAGTTCCAACCTTGCTTGCGGATGCTTATCACTCTGTGCATTCAAGAAACCTGCAGCGAGGAGGATTAATCACATGCTGCGTACCGTTGTTATACGAATGGTTCGTTTCGCACCTGCCAAAGTCTAGCACTTTCTGGAACATGAGGGATGGCCTTTACTGGTCACAGAAAATCATGTCTCTCACTCATACGGACATTGAGTGGTGTAGTCCTGACAACGACGAAACCAAGATCATCTTCAGTTGCGGAAGTTTTCCCAACATACCCCTTATTGGAACTAAGGAAGGAATTAGTTACAATCCAGCTTTAGCCCGTCGTCAATACGGCTATCCTATGAAAAATATTCCAAGTAACATCCAATTGGAGGGTCTGTTCTTCAAGAACATCGACGATCATGGCAACATGCTGAAGAAGGAAATTGTCCAAGCCTGGCGTCTTGTTCACAGCAAAGGGAGAAGATTGTTAGGAAAACATCTTTGCATCTCCCTGGATCCTTACCTTCAATGGGTACGCGTCAGAGCATTCAAGCTCAGGATGCCATATCAACATCAAGAACCTATTCCCCTAAGGGAACCAATTTACCTTTTCTCCACCGATGTTGAAAAACTGCAAGCGGCATTAAACAAGGTATGCCAAGAAAGGAATGCTTGGAGGAACAAGTACCGAATTGTCAACACGGAAAATGTTGAAATTCAAAACATCATAAGAAGGAAGGATGAGTTACTTGAAGTACTCGATCGACAAGTGACACAATCATCACTTTCTCATCATATCCCTCCTGCTTCCTGGATCATCAATCAGCTCACGTCAGAGAATGCTCAGCTCAAGAAACAGAAGAAGATGTTAGAACGTGAAGTCGGCTCATCATCAAAGTTTTAGAGTCCTTTCTCTCAGTTTCTCTGTATTTCCATTTTCAAAGTGTGTAAAAACGGCGTTTTCGCTTAATTAATAAAGTTTTGATGTTTCATAACGTAATTATGGTGTTTCCTTGAAAAATAATAACTTAATTGCATATCATGCATCACTGTAGTCGTACGCACTGACACGAGAATTGTCGCGGATCTAAGAGTCACTTTCCTTTCTCCAGAAAGAGAGGAGGAGAAGGAGGTGAACCAAGACTTTCAAGCTGTCTCATCCATACAACACTCGTTCAAGTCGCAAGAAAAGAATGAAAGACTTTGAGCAAGAGAATGAAGAACTCAGAGAAGAGATTAATACTCTCAAAGGTACTGTTGAAAGACTCAATAGTATGGTAGAAGCCCTGGTAGTTGCGCAGAATCGACCAACGGCAGAAGAACCACAAAGGACTGTGGTTTCCGAGATTGTTTCTACTCCTATTCCTCAGTATACCATGCCGCCTGATCGACCTTGGGGCATGCCGTATAACTTTACTCCAGAAGGGTACATACCTCCAGCTTCTGAAGCTCGAAAAGTCACCATGGATATGCGTCCACCGGAGGGTTACAAACCTCTGGAAATTGAAGTTCCAAGAGCAACGGCAATGGGTTTCGCACAACAGAATGCTGAGATACTGAGATCTGCTGTCATGGCTTCTCCACGACCGATTATGCATACTTTTCCCCCGCAAGGCGGACAAGTATATCATCACGCTCCAAGTGAGGATGCTGGCGTGTATGAAAGATTGGACGAGTTCCAAGAACAGTTTCTGCAAATGCAGAAGGAACTCAAGACTCTCCGAGGACAAGATCTATTTGGAAAGAATGCTGCAGACCTCTGTCTGGTTCCAAATGTTAAGATTCCTCACAAATTCAAAGTACCAGATTTCGAGAAGTACAAAGGGAATTCATGCCCACAAAGTCACCTCGTTATGTACGCTCGAAGAATGTCAACTCAGACTGATAATCAACAATTACTCGTTCATTATTTTCAAGACAGCCTAACTGGTGCTGCACTCAAATGGTACATGAACTTGGACAGTTCAGAGATTCGTACTTTTCGAGACCTCGGAGAGGCCTTCGTCAAACAGTATAAGTACAATCTGGATATGGCTCCCGACAGAGATCAACTCCGGGCCATGACTCAAAAGGATAGAGAAAGCTTCAAGGAATACGCTCAGAGATGGCGTGAAGTTGCTGCTCAAATTTGTCCACCACTTGAAGAGAAAGAAATGACAAAAATCTATCTCAAAACTATGAGTCCATTTTACTACGGACGAATGGTTGCAAGTGCACCAAGTGACTTTACCGAGATGGTAAACATGGGTGTGCGTTTAGAAGAAGCAGTTCGAGAAGGACGCTTGAACAAAGAACCAGAATCTTCTGTTGGTCCAAGGAAGTATGGAAGTTCTTTCCAGAAGAAAAAGGATCAAGATGTCAGCAATGTATTGCACAAAATCAAGAAGAAATTCCAACCTCAAGTTGCAACGATAACTCCGGTTGTTAACTCAGCGCCAGCTTATCAACCTCAGGTTTCGCAACAACAAATTCAACAATGGTCGCAACAACCTCAGCAGCAGGTTCGACCTCCAAATTACAACAATCGGGCTCCAAGGTATCCTGCCTTTGACCCCGTACCAATGCCGTATGCAGAATTGTTTCCAACATTACTGGCAAAAGGACTCATTCAGACGAGGAGTCCTCCAAATCCTACAAACAGTTCCTCACCATGGTATAAGGCTGACCAATCTTGTCCCTATCATCAGGGAGCACCAGGTCACAATATTGAGAACTGTTTCTCTTTCAAGATTGACGTCCAACGATTAGTGAAAAGCGGAATGCTATCCTTCAAAGATACTAATCCAAATGTCCAAGCAAATCCTTTGCCGCAGCATAAAGAAGCTTCAGTAAATCTGATAGATCAACACCCCAATGTCATTCAAATCTACGACATTCGTCAGATAGGGGAAAATCTTGTCAGGATGCACGCTAAACAAGCTGGGTACGGTCATGTACCACCTCACAACTACTTCACATGTGAAATTTGTCCAAAGAATAATCAAGGATGTGCCATAGTTCAAGCTGCATTACAAGAACAAATGGACTTAGGATGGATTCAACATATCCGAGTCAGGACTGAACATGACATCAACATGGTTCAAGGATGTCCAGGAGAATACAAAATCTACAAAGTTGAAGACCTTGAAGGATCGGTAGTCAGGTTCCACAAAACTTTAAATGGACTTGCCTACTTTGGAACAGATTTCACGCTTACAGTAGATGCAGAATCTGTCGAAGAAATTCACGAGGATGTTTGCGTGTTCGCAACGATATTTAAAAGCTGATGGATGACAATACCATTACTGTTCTTGCCAACAGAGAAGATGATGAAGTCTTTACCGTATCTCCTCAAATTAATCAAGATGAAACTATGCAAGTTAAGTATGATAGCAGGAAGACAGCAGTCGCACCGTTAGTCATCTACTTACCAGGTCCTGTACCGTATGAGTCCAGCAAGGCTATACCATACAAGTACAACGCTACATTCATTGAAAATGGTAAGGAAATACCATTACCGTCTGTTGTCAACATTGCTGATGTTAGTCGAGTCACCAGAAGTGGACGAGTCTTCAACAGAACAACAGAAAATGTAGAGAAACCTTCGGAGGAAGTACCACATAGGCAAGACAATCATCCAACCAATGCTGTTCAAGCGAAAGAAAATGATGAGATCTTGAAGTTAATCCAGAGGAGTGAATACAACATTGTAGATCAATTACTACATACTCCATCTAGGATTTCTGTTCTTTCCCTGCTATTGAGTTCTGAAGCTCATAGGGAAGCTCTATAGAAAGTTTTGGAACAAGCTTTCGTAGAACCAAGTGTTACAATAAGCCAATTCAACAACATCATTGCCAACATTTCCGCCGGAACTAACCTAAGTTTCTGTGACGAAGATCTTCCTGAAGAAGGAGTGGACCATAATCTTCCACTTCACATCTCAGTTGGCTGCATGGGTGATGTACTCACAGGAGTCCTAATAGACAATGGATCCTCTCTCAACGTCATGCCTAAGTCAACATTGTCAAGATTATCTTTCGAAGATTACCCTATAAGAAAAAGTCATGTCATCGTCAAAGCATTTGATGGATCAAGAAAGTCAGTTTTCGGAGAAGTAGATCTTCCCATAACTATTGGACCTCAGACGTTCAAAATCACTTTCCAGGTTATGGACATTCCAGCACAATACAGTTGTTTGCTAGGTCTCCCATGGATTCATGAGGCTGGGGCAATTACTTCAACACTTCATCAGAAACTGAAGTTCATAAGAAATGACAAATTGGTAACCGTATGTGGAGAACGAGCTCTGATCGTCAGCAACCTGTCATCATTCTCCGACATAGAACCAAAAGAAGTTGTTGGAACTAAATTCCAAGCACTTTCCTTGGACAAAGGAAAGGAGAAAGCAGCGTCTATCTCTTCATACAAAGATGCAATCCAAGTTGTAAAGGATGGCACTACCAGTGGTTGGGGACACATTAATATTCCTACCAACAACAAGAACAGAACAGGAATTGGATTCTTTCCGACATCATCAAAAGCTATCCCAGGGATTGAAGTAGTTCTCCCTATTCAAGAAACTTTCTGCAGTGGAGGTTTTCTTCAACCTGTTCAACAAACAGTCAATACCATCGGTACGGAAAACACCGATGAAGAGGAGTGGTTATCCTATCTTAACAGAGCAGGATACATATCCCTACCAGAGTCTGAATCACCTTGCTGTTATCCGACTAAAGGATCTGAAAGTAAGACTCAACCAAGCAGTGATGAAGTTACTGACAGCTTCACCACCAGAAGTCATGGTTCATCAGAAGAAGTTCCTCCTATCCCCGAAGAGACTTGGGATACATTAGGAGAACCAAGCGGAAAATTCGACTACATGGTGAAATACTCCGCTCCTGAAAGTTCAAGAATCTCTCTTGAAGATATTGTTCCAACTGGATGGAACATTGATTATGAGTACCTCTCTCAGCCAAAAGAGATGTATAACCCTTGCTATTCATCATCATCTACTGGTGAAATCATCATTGAGGATTATATCCCCAAGTCACCTTCCGAGGCTACGGATTTAGAGTTCACATATCTAGTCAATGCCATCTTGGGAGAAGAGCAAGACCAAAATACAGAAGAGGATAATCTCGAAAGTGTCTCCGACAACGAGTCTCTCCATTCAGAAGATTGGAAGTTTCCTCAAAAGAAAGTCCGACATACTCCACTTGGAAATGGGTATGCTCACACCGCTCAGTCTGCTGAAGTAGAAGAAGATCGTCTGAGTGTTGCAAAGACAGTGGTTGGTAAATCAAGACCTACCACAGGCCAGCTTAAGCCTAAGGTTCCAGATTACTTAGTGCACAATGGGGTTTGCCACTACAGGACAGCTGTTGAAGTTTCAACTGTTGTTCGCACTCCTAAGTAGGAACTTTCACCGTTATTTTGTCCTCTCACCATAGCCCAGGGTGAAGAGATGTTTCATAGGGCCTTGCATTTTACTATTTCCTAGGAAAATGTCCCTCTTTGCTTCGCCCAAAGCAATAGAGTTTTGTTTTATAGGGTCTTTGTTTCAAGAAATGACTGTCCATAAATAAAAATGTCATTCTGTTCCTTCGTTTAGTTTTCCCTTTTCTTTTTTCAGAAATTGGTAATCCTAAAAAACACCCTTAAAAAAAAAAAAACATCAAATATTCCATTAACTGCATACACCGAGTCTTCCCTCGTTGTCTAAATAAAACTTATCACACATATGCAGATTAATCATAAAATACCCCGTTGAAACGTACGACCGTATGACTTCTCCAAGCTTTGAGTTTCCTGTATTCGAGGCAGAGGAAGAAGAAGACGAAGAAATATCAAAGGAAATTTCACGGTTACTTCAACAAAAGGAAGGGGCCATTCAGCCATACAATGAGCCTCTAGAGATCATTAACCTTGGTTCCGATGGAAACAGAAAAGAGGTTAAGATTGGAGCTTCGCTCAGTTCAGAGATCAGAGAGAGTTTGATACAGCTGCTCAAAGAATTCTCAGATGTCTTCGCTTGGTCTTATCAAGATATGCCAGGGTTGGATACCAGTATAGTGGAGCATCACTTGCCGTTAAAAGCAGAATGCCCTCCGGTCAAGCAAAAATTGAGAAGAACTCATCCAGAGATGGCCATGAAAATCAAAGAGGAAGTTCAAAAGCTGATCAACGCAGGTTTCCTCGTCACTTCAGAATACCCTCAGTGGTTAGCTAACATTGTTCCCGTTCCTAAGAAAGACGGAAAAGTCCGCATGTGCGTCGACTACAGAGATTTGAACAAAGCTAGCCCTAAGGATGATTTTCCTTTACCACATATTGATATGTTGGTAGACAGTACAGCAAAATCCAAAGTTTTCTCGTTCATGGACGGATTTTCAGGATACAACCAAATCAAAATGGCACCTGAAGACATGGAAAAAACAGCTTTCATCACCCCCTGGGGCACGTTCTGCTACCGTGTTATGCCTTTTGGACTAAAGAACGCAGGGGCAACTTATCAAAGAGCCATGACTACGCTTTTCCACGACATGATGCATAAAGAAGTGGAAGTTTATGTGGACGACATGATTGCTAAATCAGAAAATGAAGAAGATCACATACAGAATCTGACAAAGTTATTTCAACGCTTACGGAAGTTTCAGCTTCGCCTGAACCCCAACAAGTGCACCTTTGGTGTCTACTCAGGAAAACTCCTTGGTTTCATTGTCAGCAAACGAGGAATTGAAGTAGATCCAGACAAAGTCAAGGCAATTCAAGAAATGCCTTCACCCAGAACCGAGAAACAAGTTAGAGGATTTCTTGGACGTCTGAATTACATCTCGAGATTCATATATCTCATGACTGCAACTTGCGCTCCTATTTTCAAACTTCTACGGAAAAATCAAAGTTGCGTCTGGACAGACGATTGTCAGAAAGCGTTCGACAGCATTAAGGAATATCTGCTCGAACCATCCATCTTATCTCCTCCAGTGGAAGGAAGACCTTTGATAATGTACTTAACCGTCTTAGAAGACTCCATGGGTTGTGTCCTTGGACAGCAAGACGAGACAAAGAGAAAAGAGCATGCCATTTACTACCTGAGCAAGAAATTCACTAATTGTGAATCCCGCTACTCCATGCTCGAGAAGACGTGTTGTGCTTTGGCCTGGGCTGCCAAGCGTCTCCGCCAGTACATGATTTGACATACTACTTGTTTGATCTCTCATATGGATCCAATCAAGTACATCTTTGAGAAGCCTGCCTTAACCGGGAGAATTGCCCGTTGGCAGATGTTGTTATCAGAATATGACATTGAGTATCACGTACAGAAAGCCGTGAAAGGAAGCATTCTAGCTGAGCACCTGGCTCACCACCCACTCAATGGTCATGAATCAACCAGTTTCGACTTTCCGGACGAGGACGTCATGTACCTCAAGATGAAAGATTACGACGAGCCACTACCAGACGAAGGACCTGAGATAGGATCCCAGTGGGGCTTAATCTTTGACGGAGCTGTCAATGCTTATGGACGAGGAATTGGGGCAATCATTGTTACATCTCAGGGTACCCATATTCCAGTTACTGCCAGATTAACTTTCAAATGCACAAACAATGAGGCCGAATATGAAGCCTGCATCATGGGTCTCGAAGAAGCCGTGGATCTAAGAATCAAACACTTGGATGTATACGGAGATTCTGCTTTGGTCATCAATCAAATCAAAGGAGAATGGGAAACACGCCAACCAGGGCTAATTCCTTACAAAGACTACGCGAGAAGATTATTACCATTCTTCGACAGGGTAGATTTTCATCACATTCCTCGTGAAGAAAACAATTTGGCTGATGCATTAGCCACACTCTCTTCCATGATTAGGATAAATCATTGGAATGACATTCCTCGGATCGATGTTATGCGCCTGGATAGGCCCGCTCATGTGTTCACAGTAGAAGCAATCATCGACGACAAACCGTGGTATCACGACATCAAGAACTTTCTTCAAAAGCAAGAGTACCCTCTTGGGGCATCAAAGAAAGATAGAAAGACTTTGAGAAAGTTAGCTTGTAGATTCTTCTTGAATGAAGATGTTCTGTACAAGAGAAACTTCGACATGGTTCTGCTCAGATGCGTTGACAGAAAAGAAGCAGAAATACTCATGAGAGAAATACATGAAGGTTCCTTTGGTACTCACACCAATGGACATACCATGACAAGGAAAATACTGAGAGCAGGATATTATTGGCTGACAATGGAGTCATATTGCTACCAGTACGCAAAGAGGTGTCACAAATGCCAGATCTACGCCGATAGAATTCATGTGCCACCATCTCTTCTCAACATACTCTCTTCCCCTTGGCCTTTCTCCATGTGGGGAATCGACATGATTGGAATGATCGAGCCAAAAGCGTCCAACGGACATCGCTTCATCTTGGTAGCTATAGACTATTTTACCAAATGGGTTGAAGCAGCTTCATATGCAAACGTTACAAGACAAGTTGTCGTCAGGTTTATCAAGAATCACATCATATGTCGCTACGGCATTCCTAGCAAGATAATCACTGACAATGGGTCAAATTTAAATAACAAAATGATGAAGGAGCTTTGTGAAGAATTCAAGATCGAACATCACAACTCATCTCCTTACAGACCAAAGATGAATGGAGCTGTAGAAGCAGCTAACAAAAACATCAAGAAAATCATTCAGAAGATGGTCATCACTTACAAAGATTGGAATGAAATGCTCCCGTATGCTCTTCATGGTTACCGTACATCAGTACGTACTTCGACTGGAGCAACTCCTTTCTCCCTTGTATATGGCATGGAGGCAGTCCTACCAATAGAGGTTGAGATTCCATCAATGAGAGTCATGATGGAAGCAAAATTAACAGAAGCCGAGTGGTGTCAAAGCAGATTCGATGAATTGAACTTAATCGAAGAAAAGCGCATGACAGCTTTATGCCACGGACAGCTATATCAACAAAGAATGAAGAAAGCTTTCGACAAAAAGGTTCGACCTCGCACAATCAAAGAAGGCGACCTTGTACTCAAAAAGATTTAATCTTTTCTCACAGATTCGAGAGGGAAATGGACTCCCAATTATGACGGCCCCTACGTGGTCAAGAGAGCTTTCTCAGGAGGAGCCTTAATACTCACGACTATGGATGGAGAAGAATTCACCCGTCCTGTGAACGTTGACGCAGTCAAGAAATACTTCGCCTAAATAAAAAAAAGGAACAGCTCGCTAAGTTGAAAACTCGCAAAGAGCGGCTTAGGCAAAAAAGAGCGTCTCGGTGAATCGAAAACCCGAAAGGGCGATTCAGGCAAAAATTAGAGACATAAAAAAATATACATTAATCAATCCCGGTAGACTTAAAACCCGAAAGGGGTGGTTTACGCAAAAGTTAGGGATATATGGCAAGTAACTGTGTTCAGGACAAACTTGATCATTCAAAATCCATAGCGGAGTATTCATCATCAGCAGGTCATCTTCTACGAAGCACGAATACAGTGCAACTCGGAGTGGAAGGGAAAGATAACGGTCGTCACGTTTCATCGTAGCCCTTTTCCCGAAAATTACCAATTTCCAACTTTTGTAAATACTCCATGGAATCAAGCATTTGGCTGATTACCATTCCATATATAATAATTTGAGCCTTGTGTTTTCCTTTGCAATCTAGTCTTATTCAGTTTCTTGGAATGCATTTTAAGTTTAAACAGTCAATTTCTTGAAACAAATGTTTTCATAAAAATAAAAATGAATTTACTTGCAAAAATAAAGGTGAAATTTCTTTCTAAGGTTTACAAACAATAGGAAGAATGCAAATAGTTGCTCCGAGAACGGTTGAGACTCCGGGAACCAAGATTTCCCCATGAGGTCGCTTTGCGAACATCTCCCGATGACGGATCTTTACTTCAATTCATATTACTTACTTCGGACAGCGGACAACTGATAACCAGATATTCCCAACAGAGTTCGAACTCCAAGAAGAGGACATCTTCTGATCAACAAGAATTTAAGTCGTATCTTAGGATTTTCCATCCGCGACAATTCCATTCACATTCACTTTACATTTTATCATTGTCATAATATTCATGCATACATTACATCATAATTGCATAGCCGAATCAGGCTTTGATCCTGTGAATGCCTAAGTCATAGAGGCATGAACTCAAGTTTCCCCTGCAAGTTCCGGAGAAACTTTTTCCTTCGAAACAACAGTTCATACACAAGGATCTCACCAAGCAAGTCAACAGATGGTAGTCTCCCTCAAAGAGATAGTTTGTTCACTTTTGGAATTCCTCAGCCGAGAATCTCCTGCAGAGCGACATTCGACAGTCTTCTTCAGATAAGATAGTCTGCTTCACATTTTGGAATTCCCTACAGGTTTGGTATTTCCCCAGCAGGGTCAAGAGGTGCCACTTTTCATCAAAGAAAATAATTCAGAATCTCCCAGCAGATCGACAAATGATTCCCCAGCGGAGTCAGTGAATGGTAGTCTTCATCCAGGAAGATAGTTCACGATCCCCAGCGGAGTCAACGAATGATAGTATTTGTCCAGAAGATAGTTCAGATTCCCTAACAAAGTCAGCCAATGGCAGTCTCTTTCATCAGAAGACAGTTTGCTCACTTTCTATCATAACAAAGTCAGCAAATGGCAGTCTCTTTCAGCAGAAGACAGTTTGCTCACTTTCTTTCATAACAGAGTCAGCAAATGGCAGTCTCTTTCAGCAGAAGACAGTTTGCTCCCCTAGCAATTGGCAAATGGCAGTCTTTTCCCAAGAAAAGACAGTTTGTCTGTTAAATACTCAAGAGATCGACAAATGGCAGTTTCTTCGAACAGTTTGTCTGTTTCTGGGATGTTTAACTCCCCACAGAGTCGATGAATGGCAGTTTTCCTCTTAGGAAAACAGTTCGTTGATTCCCCAGGCATCAGTTGACGAATGGCAGTTTTCACCCCGAAAACAGTTCGTCCGCCTTCAAACAAAGTCATTAGCCCCTCAAAAGATCATGAGGCCATATGACGATCCTTTAAAGACGTCAAGTCAAAAGGGAAGATGGTGAAGTTTCTTTACAGCCGTCAAATGGCATCTTATCTCCAAGCACTGATAAGAAGTTTGACGAGGAAACAAACCTTTGAAGTTTCTTTACAGCCGTCAAATGGCATCTTACCTCCAAGCGCTGGTAAGAAGTTTGACGAGGAAACAAACCTTTGAAGTTTCTTTACTACAATCAAATGGCGTCTCGTCTCCAAGTGCTGATGAGAAGTTTGATGAGGAAACAAACCTTTGGAGCTTTTCTCTTTATCTGAGATATTGTCCAAACGCAACTGAGACCAGTTTCGAGATTTGGACATCCGGAACGAGAGGAGGTTGTTTACCTTTTTCTAAGTATCAACACTTAGTTAAAGAAGATGGATCGCGCATCCTACATTGCCATCCATTCTCCAGAATCCACATCAAGTATTTCTACAGGAGTTTGTCTCCTCATCCCCCGCCAAGTGCGACAACGGGATCAAATCATGCAGAGATTTTATCATCTCAGGAGCGCCCAAAATTCGGGCATTCTTTGATATTTAAGTCTCTTTTACGCAGGAGAGATCGAGATCTCAATCTCTCTCCCTCCAGATAAAAGAAACTTAAATAGGGGCATCTGTCATACCCTAATTTTTGACCCCCCTGAGATGACATATCTTCAGGATTTTCATCAAGTCAAAGCAAGTACCCAGAGCAACCTGACATTCAATCGAGGCTGTTCAAAGACAAGAAAACTCAGGCAAAGGATCAATCAATAGGAGGATTAGTCTCTAACACAATCATGAGACTCAAGAGCTTCATTATTTCACCTATGATTGATTAAGACACCCAGTCATCTAAACACAGAATTACTCAGATCCACAGACTAGGGTTTTGAGCCTCATCAAGGACTAAAATCAGGGATCACCTTTGGGAAACCATAAAAAGCCCCAGGGGATCATTCAAAGACATCAATCATCTTCAAATAACCCATATGGCAAGATCCACTGGACATCACACCTCAATTCAAAGTCTACAGTCATCATTCTCATCTGGTCGACAATTAGGGTTTTTGACCTAATTCCCCAAGATAGTTGACTTTTTAATCAGGGCATGAATCCAAAACTCAAGACATGATTCAAGAGTCTCTACTACCTCAATATAATCCATTTACATCATTCATTTGAGGAAAAGATCTTGTTCCTACACAAAAGCCCAAAAATTCACTTTGTCAGGAAAAGTCAACTGTGTGGGATCATCATTGACTTTTAGGGTTTTTGGTCAAAAAATGACTTTCAAAGATCAATATCATCAATATATGGATGTCAAAGTCATTTGACCAAAGAAATTCAAAGAAATTCATCAAGGAGCAAAAAGTCGGGAATTAGGGTTTTTGAGGGCATGGTGAGAACTCAAAATTTCACCTACACAACTCAAAAAACTTCCAACATGAAAGATGTAGATCTTGCAAAATAAAACAACATCTTACAAAGGAACTTTTTTCAAAAGATCAACCATTTAAGGGTTTTGAAAATTTTGAAGTTTTAGGTCATAAACACTTAGAAAATTTTCTAAGTGTTTTAACCTAGTTTTCATCCAACTTTGGGCTCATTTTTCACAAATTTCCCAAATGATTCTGAAGAAGACATAAACTAATGATTTGAAGTAGATGTTTAGGGCTTTCCAAATTGTGTTCAACCTTCTCCAAATTCAATTTGAGCTAAGAGTTATGCTTGTTCAAAGTTGGCCTCATGAAGTAAAATTATAGGTCATGCATCATTTTTGAACTTTGAAATTTTGTGCACATGACCTCAATTATGGATGCTACACGACCCATAACATATCTGAAACAATGCCATGCATTCATTTTCACCATGCCATAAGAATTGAAGAAGATTCTAAAAACAAGAACATGTGATTATGTAATGATTACATTTGTGAATTTATGGCAAATTGATGAATCACCCAAGGAATCTTCTCACCAACCAATTAGAGTTTATTTCTGGCTCAGAATTGTCCCCTAAGATCAAGCAAAATCGAGGGCTAGAGGATTGATCAAATGGAATCAAAATTCTCATCATTGCACTTCGGATATTCTTTGAATTTCTTCATGGCTAAGAAACCAAAACTCTCCCACTAAGCAAGCTCACTCTCTCAATCAGTACTGAACCAATTGCCTATAAATAGAGGCCTCATTCTCATTCAAAAAAGACACCAAATCAACTGAATTCTTGCTTTCTCTTTTCTTTCTTCATACTTAGTTTTTTCAAAGGTCCTTTGGCAAGAAGACTCGGATTCTTCAAACCAAAGCTCTCTCTTTGAAAATAAGTATTCAAACACATTGAGGGAGGCATTTGGGAGTGATGCAAACCTCTGGAACACTTCTGGGCGTGGAGAATCATCACCTTCACCTCTCATTTAGAGCACTTGCAGTTGGAGGACCATGGAGTAATTCAGGAGTTTTCAAGCCAAGCCAATCATCCAGACACACTCCTCAGGTCATAGTGAAGCTAACCAGGTGGCTACAGCTCATCTGTAACTCGAGAATCATCACCCTCCATGTTCACTTGAAGCTGAAATCGAGGGAGGTCCATAGAGCAATTCAGAAGGATTCAAGCTCCAATAAGCATTCAGTTAGCATCATTGAGTCTCAAGGAAGCTATTGAGATCATTCATTCAAGCCCAGGTGCTCTCTAACATCCTCACGACCTTCATTTTCAGAGGTAAGTTTCTCAACTCCATCCCTCTAATTCGTGTATCTTTCTGGCTAAAACTCAACACCATTCTATTCAGCATCATAAGAGGATTAAAAACCCTCTATCATCAGTCATTTATGCTTCAGTATAGTCATTTAATTTAAATTCCAAATTTTAGGGTTCTTCACGTATTTTAGATAATTCAGTAGATATAGTTAATATAAATTCATAATAGTTACATATCTAGAATCGTGAGTGAATTTAGAGCAAGTTTGATCTTTATATCGTTGCAAATGGTTGAGAATTGAGAGAGTTCAGAAATTCAAATTGTTGGAGCTTGAGGAAGAAGATGACAATGGTGGTGGCGCGCAAATTTCAAACCTCAGGGTAGAGTTTATTTTATATTTAATGATAGGTGTTTTATAAACGACTGAATAACTTGCCCCAGTGGCCACACATGCGCTCTTAGTCTCCTCATGCCTCAAGTCTGGGGTTCGAATCCCCCTCGCCCCAGACTTTTTGTTTCTTTTATTTTTCCATGATTAACCACTTGTTTGAAAATATAATGAACTGGATGTGTGACAATAACACCAAGCGCGCGTTGGCCCAGTGGTGTTATTTTGGGTTAATAACTTGGAGGGCGTGAGTTCAATCCCTCTAGGTGACAAAACATTATTTTTTATCACTTATTTCCTTCAATTTTCTCACAACTTCACACAATTAATTAACCTATCAAACTAATTTATTTTCACTTCATTTTTCACACACTTGTCATTTAATACATCTATTTTGTGAATAATCAAAAAAATCATAAAAATATTATTTATTTCATATATTTTTATTAGGTTTAAAATAATATGTTTTAAGTGCTTTATTAAAAACTTTATATATATACACTCACTTTGTTTTAACCTAATCATTTTGTAAATAAAGTTTATGATAAAACCCTAATTGTTTAGGTCTTAATTAGGCATAGATCTTCATCTTTACCTTAATTAAGTTGACTTTTTGTCAAATTTCAAAACTGTTTTCAATCTCCGAATGAATCAAATGATTAAGGTTTTCAAACAACAAAACCTTGTATCATTCCAAATCATTTTCAAATTGCTCTCATAACCAGTACTGTAAAGTACTGGGCCTCTAATAGAGTGTAAGTCCCAAAAACCTTCTCTTCTTAGCTTGTTTTTCAAAACTGTATTGTCAAAATCTTCTTTCTGATTTCAAAACATTCTTCTGGTATTTGAAGGGCATTATTCCCGGTGAAACTCTTCAGATACCTATGTGACCTTTGTCCATCTTCACTTCTTCTGTTTTCAAAAACCATTAACTGTTTATCATATATATATTCAACTGTTATCCACCAATTACTGGTGAGGCTCTGTACATACTTCTTCAAAGGCCTCCACTCCATCCAGGTTAGGCTTTACAAGCTTTCAATTTACAGTCTTTATTTAAATTATTGTCAAATATAAACTGTGCATATATTAGTTTAAAACTACGTTTGAGTATAAACCTTAGGACAGTTAAACTATATATATATATATATTATAGGAATATGACCTAGGATTGAGAATGTCTTCCCGGTGAAGGCTCTTTCCTAATTAGAGATCTGTAGTTCAAACCCCCAAGATGAATTATTCCCGGTGAAACATCTTGGTAAAAACCTTAGAATCCAAATAATAGGACACATCCACCCAAAGAGGAATTATTCCCGGTGAAACCTCTTACCCATTTGCTTAGAGCCAAAATAAGTTCAAAACCACATAGCTTTCTCTTGTGCTATAACAAGGACCCTCGATTAGCCTCCTCTTGGGCTTTGTACAAGGACCCACAGGCTTCTTAAAAGCATTTCTAGTTTCCTCTTGAGCTTGTATACAAGGACCCATCAGGTTTCTTATAAACATAGGAACAGGTCTTTAGTCACCTGTTAGCCTACCCTGGTGAGTTTCTTCCAATTTAAACCAGACTTTAAACAAGCTAAGTTTGTCTCAATTTTGCATTGAGTACACCTTTTGGAATGAGAGACATGGACAGTCTCTGTCCCCCTTATCTTCATCAATCTTCCTTAGCAGAGTCTAGGATCTATGTTTATTTTCTCCTCAGCATGTGTCAGCCTTCATCTTGGGCTTTAAACAAGAAGTCTCCATTAGATAATCTTTCTGCCATCCATTTCAATCATAAAATCCCTGGAAAGGGTTAGCTTCCACACATTCTTTCATTTTCAATAAAACCCCTGGAAAGGGTTAGCCTCCAAAGTCAATTAATAAATGTCAATAAATAAAGATTTATTTCTCTTAGGAGATAATTTCCCCAAAAGAGTCAAAACCCCTGAAAAGGGTCAGCCTCCAAAAAACATGATAAAGTCAGTCTTTTAACAGACAAATTCACCAGCTGAGTCAAAATCCCTGGAAAGGGTTAGCTTCCAAAGAAAAACAGTCTTTCAATAAATAAAACCTCCTCAGTAGAGTCAAAACCAACAAAAATAGTTAGCCTCAACCTTGGGCTTCATACAAGGCACCCAAACAATAAAACTCCCCTGTCAAGAGTCAGCCTCAACCTTGGGCATGGTACAAGGCAGATAATAGAGTCTCCCCAGTGAGTTCTTCATTATTCAGTAGCCACAACCTTGGGCTTTGTACAAGGCAGATAAACCATATTTTCATGTGTCAAAGATTCCTAACACCTAGGATATTTTCCCCATAGAGTCATCCATACTCAGCTTATTTAAGGGTCAGCCACAACCTTGGGCTTTGTACAAGGCAGAAAATAATGTTTTCCCTAGCTAGAGTCAGCCACAACCTTGGGCTTTGTACAAGGCACACAAAATAGAGATATTCATTCAATTATCCTCAGCAATTAGCCACAACCTTGGGCTTTTTACAAGGCACACAAATAGAGTCTCCCTAAGTAGAGTCAGCCTCAATTCTGGGCTTTGTACAGAACACAAAAATACCCTGTAATTAATCCTCAATAGAGTCATCTCCCAGAGTCAATAATAATTAATAAATCAATCAAAAAGCCTCAAGCTTGGGCCTCATTCAAGCCAGCTAAAGTCAAATCTTTTATACAGTAAACAGACATAGCTTATCTCTATAGAGAGATATTTTTACTACTCTACCACATTCAAACAAACAAACATTTCAATTTCAATTTCAATCAAAGTCTCCCATTTAGGACTCTGAAAGACATGCTCTGGCACATCCCCAGACTTGTACACTTTCCCTAATTTGGACGAGCATCTTTCTTTCATTTAAGAGGCATCTGACTGGCATACTTGCACACAAAAGTAAGGTCCCCCTCTTGAATGAAATGAATCCAGTTATTCTGTCACTCCTTTAAATGTTTGTGGTAGAATAGTACAAATACCTCTCTGTAAAGATGATTTCATGTCTCTTTACTGTAAACAGAGATTTAATTCCAAGCTTTAACCTTGAGCTTCAAGCAAGGCACCAAAAACATTTAACTTCCCTAGTTAGTTCCCCGAACTACATTAAGCTCTGACTTCCACTAGGGATATGTAGGCATGAGGTTCATAAGGAATCTCAGCGAGCTAATAAAATACCAAAAATAGTCAGTCTGTCTATCTGTCTGTCTTTCTTTAATCAATTCAATTCTCTCTCCTAACACAAAGGAGAAACTTTCCCAATCATTAGCAGCAAACACAATCACCAATGACACAGAGAAGGTTCCTGTAGAGTACTACAGATATGTAGGGTGTTTAAACACTTCCCTATGTATAACCGACCCCCCGGACTCCAGAATTTCTAGTCTAGGTGAAATCCCCACACTTAGCAAACTCCTAGGGTTTAGTTGAGATCTTTTTTTCCCTTTCCTACTCGTAGGACCAATAAGAAAGTTTGTGTGATATCGTAGGAAGAACTAAAACAAAATTCATCCCACCACGGGCGCATTCTCCTTCCAAATTTCGCGTGAAGGGTTTAGCGTGCCGTCCTCCCAAGTGAAACGGGGAGGTAAAGAAAACGACACCACAATACCTCAGTAGAAAAACACACCAAAGCAACCATATTCCTTGCTTTCTCTTTCTCTTCTCATGCTTATTGTTTTTCAAAGTTCTTTGGCAAGAAGAATCGTTTTCTTCAAACCAGAGCTTATCTTTGGAAAGTAAGCATTCTAACATCTCAAAGAGGTTCATTTGAGGTGATCCAAGCACCTGGATCACTTCTGTAAGTGGAGGAACGCCATTGTTGCTCTCACTTTGAAGCTGTTGCAGTTGGAGGTCCATAGAGCAATTCAGAAGGTTTCCAACAAAGCCAAGCATCCAGGCACGTTCCATAGAAGGTAGTGGAGCTATCCAGATGGCTGCAGCTCGTCTGTAACTCAAGAATCATCACTCTCCATGTTCACTTGAAGCTCAAATCGAGGGAGGTCCATAGAGCAATTCAGGAGAATTAAAGTTACAATAAACATCCAACTAGCATCACTGAGTCACAAGGAAGCTTTTGGGATCATTCATACAAGCCCAGGTGCTCTCTAACATCCTCACGACCTTCATTTTCAGAGGTAAGTTTCTCAACTCCATCTCTTTGATTCGCGTATCTTTCTGGCTAAAACTCAACACCATTCTATTCATCATCATAAGAGGATTAAAAACCCTCTATCATCAGTCATTTATGCTTCAGTATAGTCATTTAATTTGAATTCCAAATTTTAGGGTTCTTCACGTATTTTAGATAATTCAGTAGATATAGTTAATATAAATTCATAATAGTTACATATCTAGAATCGCGAGTGAATTTAGAGCAAGTTTGGTCTTTATATCGTTGCAAATGGTTGAGAATTGAGAGAGTTCAGAAATTCAAATTGTTGGAGCTTAAGGAAGAAGATGACAATGGTGGTGGCGCGCAAATTTCAAATCTGAGGGCCAAGTTTATTTTATTTTGAATGGTTTTTGTTTTACAAACGAATTCATCGTTTGCCCTAGTGGCCTCACATGCGCTCTTAGTCTCCTCATGCCCAAGGTCTGGGGTTCGAATCCCCCTCGCCTCAGACCTTTTGATTTTATTTTCTTTTTTCTCCTATACACTTAAGCAATATATGAATTGCCTTGAAGCCAGTTTGCTATCACCACACGCGCGTTGGCTCAGTGGTGTTTGTTTTGAGTGTGTGACCTAGAGGGCGTGGGTTCAAATCCTCCAAGGGCCAAACTATTTTTTTAACACCCATTTTCTTTCATTTTTCTCACAAACTTCACACAATTAATTCACCTATCAAACTAATTCATTTTCATTTCATTTTTCACACATTTTTTATTTAATATACCTATTTTGTGAATAACCAAATAAATCATAAAAATATTATTTAGTTCATGTATTTTAATTAGTTTTAAAATAGTATGTTTTAAATGTTTTCTTAAACACTTTAAAATATATATTTCCATTTTATTTTAACCTAATTACTTTGTGAATAATTTTATGAGAAAACCCTATTTATTTCGGTCTTAATTAGGTATAGATTTCATCTTTGCCTTAATTAAGTTGACTTTTGTCAATTTACAAAACTGTTTTCAATCTCCGATCAAACAGATGATTAAGGTTTTCAAACAACAAAACCTTATATCATTCCAATCATTTTCAACTGTTTCACATAAACAGTAAATCATTTTTAAGTGGGCCTCTAATAGAGTGTAAGTCCCAACACCTTCTTCTCTTCTTAGCTTGTTTTCAAAACTATATTTTCAAAATCTCCTTTCTGTTTTCAAAACATTCTTCTGGTATTTGAAGGGCATTATTCCCGGTGAAACTCTTCAGATACCTATGTGACCTTTGTCCATCTTCACTTCTTCTGTTTTCAAAAAAACCATTAACTGTTTATCATATATATATTCAACTGTTATCCACCAATTACTGTTGAGGCTCTGTACATACTTCTTCAAAGGCCTCCACTCCATCCAGGTTAGGCTTTACAAGCTTTCAATTTACAGTCTTTATTTAAATTACTGTCAAATATAGAACTGTGCATATATATATATTAGTTTAGAACTACGTTTGAGTGTAAACCCTAGGACAGTTAAACTATATATATATTATAGGAATATGACCTAGGATTGAGAATGTCTTCCCGGTGAAGGCTCTTTCCTAATTAGAGATCTGTAGTTCAAACCCCAAAGATGAATTATTCCCGGTGAAACATCTTGGCAAAAACCTTAGAATCCAAAAAAATAGGACACATCCACCCAAAGAGGAATTATTCCCGGTGAAACCTCTTACCCATTTGCTTAGTGTAACGCCCGGAAATTCGATTATTTGCTTAATCTAGACGTTCGGAGTGTTTAGTGAAGTTTTCGTATATTGAGACGATTTAGTCGGTATTAGTTCGGGATAACGGATCGATATTTAATCAAGAGTTTTGATTTTTTTAGTGTTAGAAATATTATTGGAATAATATTTGAAGTTTTGGGAATTTTCTGAGTAATTAAGATTAGACCGGAAATATGATATATTGGTCGAATTTGGATTGTCAGTGTTATTTTAAGAAGCGTATTTGAATTTATTAAGTTAAAAGTCGGATTTTAGTCGGACGGTCGAAGAATAATATTAAGAATAATATTATTTACAAGTCAGAATTTATTATATTGTTGAAATATTAATAAAAGTGATATTTTGATTTAATTGGAGCTATTTATCTTATTGGGCCTAAATTAAATTGTGAAGAATAATAAAAAGGAAGTGAAAGACTAAGCCCAATTGCAAGTGATAAATTAGGGTTTTAGAGAATGAGAAGTGTAGTTTGTCGTTTTGGAGAGAACAAAGTTTGAAGAGAAGGAGGCAAGCCAAGAGGAACAAGCTTGGAGATGCAATTGGAGACCCATTGAGTTGCTTCATTTGATAAGGTAAGGGTGGGGTTCTTTTCCTATAATGGGGCTCATGAACAATTGTATGTGGGAAAATTGGGTGTGTAGATTTATTGCATTATCTTGTGTTAGTAGATGATGGGAATTGAGATTTGTTATGAGTTTGAGTTGAATTTAAAACGCTGCTTCTTAATGTTGATATTCTGTTAAACGCGAATGTGTTATCGGCAATGAGTCGTGTAGTAAATCTAAGAATTGGAACTTGATATAATGACTGGGAGGGCGCCTCCACCTTTGTGTGGTTGGATGTGGGCACCTCCATTGTACTGACAGATTCTTTTTTTCCTTTCTCTATTACTTATGCACATGACTTAGCATTTAATAATTACATTCTAGTATTAATAAAAGAACTTCATATGATTACATTTAGTAACTTAGATAGATGAACTATATGTTAATAGGATGAGTTTGAAAATGATAAAGAATGTTGTGGAGGTGGGCATCTCTACACACTTTTGCTATATATATATATATATATATATATATATATATATATATATATATATATATATATATATATGTTAATCTGAGCATGTGTGATAATATGATTAAGAATGGTGGTAATATTAAATGCATTATATTGATTAACAGTATTAACCAGTAGTAGTAGTGGCATATATAAGATAAAATGATTTCAGGAATAGATATGAGTAATAAAGTAGCAGCTATAATAAAATGTAAAACAGTCCCGTTTAATCGAAATAGCCGAATTAAGCGATATAGTTAGTTGCCCGGAATTTGATGGAAATTGACGTGGTAGCTAAGTTTAATTAGTACGTTAACATGGTGGTGTTCTTTTGTCAAAATTGTGATATTAATCGTTCGATTAATTAATGAATGGATAAATGTTCAATAAGCCTATTTAATTGGAATAGACTTGAACATAGATTAACTATTCGGTTTATCGGTGAATTACGATATCTTGAGAATTTAACCGAACAAATCGAATAACCGGTAAAGGATAGAATTGTGTCCGATTAACCCGGTTTGAGTTGTGTTTTTGGTGACTTGGAAGTGTAACCTGAAGACTCATAAAGTCGCGAATATTAAGAATATAACCGAAAATTAGATAACCGATAGCGACGCGAAATTTGCACAATTAATTGAAGTATGCTTTGTGATTAATTTTGGTTATTTGATAGTGGATTAGTGAGTTAATTAGAAGACTAATTTATAGAGGATTATGAGACTAATTTGAATTGACTTAATAAGTCGAATTGTGGTGATATACCGAAGCATGACGTTGTCGTTTTGATACTTAACATGATATCTAATTTAGTTAAATGTTAATTGGAAGTTGATTCGGTTTACTTGATAAATTATCATATTGAGATTACTCTAAGAACCGACCGAAAATGGTGAATTTGGTTTGAATTCCTTTGTTGCGAATAATGTTGTGATTGCCGATATGTTTATTAATGTGCATCATATGTGATTAGCCTTATGGCATGAACCCTAGCGAGTTGTCGTTAGTTTAGTCGATTAAGACGATAGTTGTGATAGTCCTGACGAAGTATGTATTTGTGATGACGTGCCGAACATGATGATAATTGTGATTATCTTGTTTATATGAGAAGTTGTATAATTGTGATGATGTGTCGAAATATGACGATGTTTGTGATGATTGATAATATGTGATGTTGTATATATTTGTGATGATAATCCTGTGACTAAGTGGAGATGAATGATTAATTGTGACGTTGAATTACCTCTAATAATTGGTAATTATAAGTGATGTGGACGTATGCCTAGTGATGATGTGTGATTGTGATGAGTATGTTGTGTATGTCTTGTTTGTCGAGTCACATTTCATATGCATACTCTGTGACGGCCTGGATTGGCAAATTAGTGACGAAGGCTTATGCCTTGTGCCTCAGATTCGGGCAATTGGTGACGGGGGCTGAAGCTCCGATTGGTACCACATGCATATACATGAGTCATGTCCCATGTGTCATATGTGATTCATATTTGTGACGTTTGGTGACTATATCGTGGTTGTATTTCGTGACTTGTTAAATGATGAATGTAAGTGAATATGTGAATTGATGACTTTGTGAATAGTATGATGATATCAATACTTGTGAATACAATTAACTGAATATGTTTGTGTGACTTATACTTGTGATGTATCGTGAATTAGCTTGCAAATTAAATGAATGAGATTTATATATAATTGATGTGAATATGAATTGTGGTGACTTGTTGTGAGATATAAATTATGTGAGACTTGTGAATTAGTGAAAGCATGAAGTGTATAGCAATATTAATACTTGTGATGTGATGACTATATATGCCTGGATCCTAATATACAATTTATCATGCGCTCACTTATATGATTTGATATCTCACCCCTTCTCTTGTTCGCCGTTGCCTTCATATTGGTAACGTGCAGGTGTTCGAGTATGAAGTTTTAGTAGCTGTTTATCGAGTCGGTTGTCGCTCTGATACGTAGCACTCGGGGGGATGATTTATGGTGTTTACCATGTTGTTGTTTATTGTTTTTTCTTGTTTATTGACTCCAAGATTGAGAATTATGACTCCGCTATTTTAATAAAAGAAGTTATTTTGTTTTAAAAAGTATTATGTGTCTGAGTACTTGTTCATTGATTAAAGGTAGTGCTATGTATCCGCTAAATGCGATTAAGTGATTTGTTTTGAAGTGAATATGTGACGCCTCATTCGTTTGTTGAGAAATTTTGAAACTCTGATTCTTGCATACAATTGCGGGGTAGAAATGGGGTGTTACACTTAGAGCCAAAATAAGTTCAACACTACATAGCTTTCTCTTGTGCTATAACAAGGACCCTCGATGACCCTCGATTAGCCTCCTCTTGGCCTTTGTACAAGGACCCACAGTCTTGTTAAAAGCATTTCTAGCCTCCTATTGGGCTTTGTACAAGGACCCACAGGCTTCTTAAAAGCATTTCCAGCTTCCTCTTGAGCTTGTATACAAGGACCCATCAGGTTTCTTATAAACATAGGAACAGGTCTTTAGTCACCTTTTAACCTACCTTGGTGAGTTTCTTCCAATTTAAACCAGACTTTAAATAAGCTAAGTTTGTCTCAATTTCACATTGAGTACCCCTTTTGGAATGAGAGACATGGACAGTCTCTGTCACCCTTATCCTCATCAATCTTCTTTAGCAGAGTCTAGGATCCATGTTTGCTTATCCTCAGTCAGTGTCAGCCTTCATCTTGGGCTTTAAACAAGAAGTCTCCACTAGATAATCTTTCTACCATCATTTTTTAACAAAAACCCCTGGAAAGGGTCAGCCTCCAAACATTCTTTCATTCTTAACATTCTTTCATTTTTAACAAAAAACCCCTGGAAAGGGTCAGC
Organism: Vicia villosa; assembly: GCF_029867415.1. Taxonomy (NCBI): domain Eukaryota; kingdom Viridiplantae; phylum Streptophyta; class Magnoliopsida; order Fabales; family Fabaceae; genus Vicia; species Vicia villosa. The sequence continues at coordinate 7,107,704 of NC_081186.1, forward strand.
CTCCACACATTCTTTCATTTTTAACAAAAAACCCCTGGAAAGGGTCAGCCTCCACACATTCTTTCATTCTTAATAAAAACCCCTGGAAAGGGTCAGCCTCCACACATTCTTTCATTTTTAACAAAAAACCCCTGGAAAGGGTTAGCCTCCAAACATTCTTTCATTCTTAATAAAAACCCCTGGAAAGGGTTAGCCTCCAAAATCACATCTTCAAAAACCAAAGATTCATTCTCTTAGGAGATAATTTCCCAAAAAAGAGTCAAAACCCCTGGAAAGGGTCAGCCTCCAAAAACATGACAAAAATCAGTCTTTTAATAGACAATTTTACCAGCTGAGTCAAAATCCCTGGAAAGGGTTAGCTTCCATAAGAAATCAGTCTTTTAATAAATAAATCCTTCAATAGAGTCATAATCCAACAAAAAACAGTTAGCCTCAACCTTGGGCTTCATACAAGGCACCAAAATAATAAAACTCCCCTGTTAATAGTCAGCCTCAACCTTGGGCATTGTACAAGGCAGATAATAGAGTCTCCCCTAGTGAGTCCTTCATTATTCAGTAGCCACAACCTTGGGCTTTGTACAAGGCAGATAAACCATATTTCATGTGTCTAAGATCCCTAGCATCTAGGATCTTTTTCCATAGAGTCATCCATACTCAGTTTATTTAAGAGTCCGCCACAACCTTGGGCTTCATTCAAGGCAGAAAATAATATTTCCCCTAAGTCAGCCTCAATTCTGGGCTTTGTACAGAACACCAAATAAAACCCATCAAAATAGATTCTCCCCAAGTAGAGTCAGCCTCAATTCTGGGCTTTGTACAGAACATAAAAATCCCTTGTAAATTAATCCCCAGTGGAGTTTTCTCCCAGAGTCAATAAACAATCAATCAATCAAAAAGCCTCAAGCTTGGGCCTCATACAAGCCAGTTAAAAAAATCAAATCTTTTATACAGTAGATAGACATAGCTTATCTTTATAGAGAGATCTTTCCTCTATTTCACCACATTCAAACAAACAAACATTTCAACATTTCAATTTCAATTTCAATTTCAATCAAAGTCTCCCATTTAGGACTCTGAAAGACATGCTCTGGCACATCCCCAGACTTGTACACTTTCCCTAATTTGGACGAGCATCTTTCTTTCATTCAAGAGACACTAGCATACTTGCAAACACACAAGTAAGGTCACTCTCTTAATGAAATGAATCCAGTTATTCTGTCACTCTTTCAAAATGTTTGTGGTGGAATAGTAGAAATACCTCTCTATAAAGATGACTTCATGTCTCTTTACTGTAAACAGAGATTTAATTCAAAGCTTCAACCTTGAGCTTCAAGCAAGGCACCCAAAAACAATTAATAATCAATTAGTTCCCCGAACTACATTAAGCTCTGACTTCCATTAGGGATATGTAGGCATGAGGTTCACAAGGAACCTCAGCGAGCTAATAAAATACCAAAAATAGTCAGTCAGTCTGTCTTTCTTTTATTCAATTCAATTCCTTTTCCTAACACAAAGGAGAAACTTTCCCAATCATTAGAAGTAAACACAATCACAATGACACAGAGAAGGTTCCTGTAGAGTACTACAGATATGTAGGGTGTTTAAACACTTCCCTATGTATAACCGACCCCCCGGACTCCAGAATTTCTAGTCTAGGTGAAATCCCCACACTTAGCAAACTCCTAGGGTTTAGTTGAGATCTTTTTTCCCCTTTCCTACTCGTAGGACAAATAAGAAAGTTCGTGTGATATCGTAGGAAGAACTGAAATAAAATTCATCCCACCACGGGCGCATTTTCCTTCCAAATTTCGCGTGAAGGGTCTAGCGTGCCGTCCTCCCAAGTGAAACGGGGAGGTAAAAAAAACGACACCACAGTAAAAATGGCGACTCTGCTGGGGATATAAGTGTTAAAAACCTTGGTTTTTCATCCAAACCAATGGTTGACCTGTTGCTGGTCCAGCCCCAATGAGGAATTAGGGATGCCAAATTCCCCCTCAAACAAGAGAGGTCCTGCCTAACCTCTGTGTCATTTCATGTGTTTGCTGCATTTATATTTTTTTATTTTGTTTATTCTGTATCGGGAAAGGGCTTGATTCCCCCTTGTGGTGAGAAATCCTATACCCGGATTTGAGTGCAACATAAGATAGGATGGAGGATGTCTTCCCGGTGAACGCCCTCTAATCTTGGTTCACAATTCTACTCTTGGGATTTGCCTGGCTGGTTGTGATTAACTGCGCCACTGCATTCCGAGACTGATTTGTACCAGGAGGACCTAGAAACACATTAACCCCACTTAAAGCCTTTTTTAGGACGTAGAGCGGTGATTATGAAAGTAATTGTCACACAGATACTACACTCAGAGAAAACTCTCTTATAGATACCAATCAACGTATCTTTAAGGTTGAGCAAAAAATCTGAGACCCCTAGAACCCGTTCTACAGGTACAAAAATCCTTACCCTTAGTTTACCATTGGGGCGAGGTTTGCATTTTGACTTCATGACCACTATACCCTTCAACGCCATGTTTGTTTAAAACTCTTGTGTGTGCATTCATGCATTCATGCATCATTCATTAATAAACAACTAAAAACAAAAAAAAAGAGTCTTTTTCGAGTTGTTTTTCAAGGAAACTAAATAACGAACGTTTTGAACTTCATAGAAAGAGAGAAACGGAGAAAGGACTTAAGGATCTATAGCATGGATTACGGAAGAAAGAGAGCTAGGAAATACACCTTCAAGATTCCCCAGGTCGAGGAACTGGGAAAGCTCGGAAAACTGGTGGTCAACCCCCAGGCTTTCAAGGAGAAGTATGGAAAACTTCTGCCTTTGCTCAATACCAACATTGTGGATGGGATCCTTCCAACCTTGGTACAGTTTTACGATCCAACGTATCACTGCTTCACCTTTCCAGATTATCAGCTCATACCTACGTTGGAGGAGTACTCTCGTCTGATTGGAATACCCGTGTACGCGCAAGATCCGTACTCCGGTTTGGAAAAGAATCGTGACGACATTATCATTGCAGCAACTACTCCTTTAAACGTAGTCCACATTAGAACTCATATGGTGAGTAGAGGAGGAATTCAAGGATTCCCCTCCAAATTCCTGTTTGATCAAGCTCGGTACTTCGTCAGCATCCAAGATATGAGCGCTTTTGAGGAAATTTTGGCTTTGCTTATCTACGGATTGTTTTTGTTCCCTAACATTAACGATTTCGTCGACATCAACGAAATTAAGATCTTCTTAATTGGAAATCCAGTTCCAACCTTGCTTGCGGATGCTTATCACTCTGTGCATTCAAGAAACCTGCAGTGAGGAGGATTAATCACATGCTGCGTACCGTTGTTATACGAATGGTTCGTTTCGCACCTGCCGAAGTCTAGCACTTTCTGGAATATGAGGGATGGCCTTTACTGGTCACAGAAAATCATGTCTCTCACTCATACGGACATTGATTGGTGTAGTTCTGACAACGACGAAACCAAGATCATCTTCAGTTGCGGAAGTTTTCCCAACATACCCCTTATTGGAACTAAGGGAGGAATCAGTTACAATCCAGCTTTAGCCCGTCGTCAATACGGCTATCCCATGAAAAATATACCAAGTAACATCCAATTGGAGGGTCTGTTCTTCAAGAACATTGACGATCATGGCAACATACTGAAGAAGGAAATTGTCCAAGCCTGGCGTCTTGTACACAGCAAAGGGAGAAGATTGTTAGGAAAACATCTTTGCATCTCCCTAGATCCTTACCTTCAATGGGTACGCGTCAGAGCATTCAAGCTCAGGATGCCATATCAACATCGAGAACCTATTCCCCTAAGGGAACCAATTTACCTTTTCTCCACCGATGTTGAAAAACTGCAAGCGGCATTAAACAAGGTATGCCAAGAAAGGAATGCTTGGAGGAACAAGTATCGAATCGTCAACACGGAAAACGTTGAGATTCAAAACATCCTAAGAAGGAAGGATGAGTTACTTGAAGTGCTCGATCGACAAGTATCCCAAACGTCACTTTCTCATCATATCCCTCCTGCTTCCTGGATCATCGATCAACTCACGTCAGAGAACGCTCAGCTCAAGAAACAGAAGAAGATGTTAGAACGTGAAGTCGGCTCTTCATCAAAGTTTTAGAGTCCTTTCTCTCAATTTCTCTGTATTTCCCTTTTCAAAGTGTGTAAAAAAAGGCGTTTTCGCTTAATTAATAAAAGTTTGATGTTTCATAACGTAATTATGGTGTTTCCTTGAAAAATAATAACTTAATTGCATATCATACATCGCTTTAGTCGTACGCACTGACACGAGAATTGTCGCGGATCTAATAGTCACTTTCCTTTCTCCAGAAAGAGAGGAGGAGAAGGAGGTGAACCAAGACTTTCAAGCTGTCTCATCCATACAACACTCGTTCAAGTCGCAAGAAAAGAATGGATGACTTTGAGCAAGAGAATGGAGAACTCATAGAAGAAATGACTACTCTCAAAGGTGCTATTGAAAGGCTCAATAGTATGGTAGAAGCCCTGGTAGTTGCACAGAATCGACCAACGCCAGAAGAACCGCAAAGGACTGTGGTTTCCGAGATTGTTTCTACTCCTATTCCTCAGTATACCATGCCACCCGATCGACCTTGGGGCATGCCGTATAACTTTATTCCAGAAGGGTACATACCCCCAGTTTCTGAAGTTCCAAGAGCTACAATGGAGATACAACCACCGGAGGGTTACAAACCTCTGGAAATTGAAGTTCCAAGAGCAACGACAATGGGTTTCACACAACAGAATGCTGAGATTCCAAGATCTGCTGTCATGGCTTCTCCACAGCCTATTATGCATACTTTTCCTCCACAGGGCGGACAAGTATATCATCACGCTCCCAGTGAGGACGCTGGCGTGTATGAAAGATTGGACGAGTTCCAGGAACAGTTTCTGCAAATGCAGAAGGAACTCAAGACTCTCCGAGGACAAGATCTATTTGGAAAGAATGCTGCTGACCTCTGTCTGGTTCCAAATGTTAAGATTCCTCACAAATTCAAAGTGCCAGATTTCGAGAAGTACAAAGGGAATTCATGCCCTCAAAGTCACCTCGTAATGTACGCTCGAAGAATGTCAACTCAGACTGATAATCAACAATTACTCATTCATTATTTTCAAGACAGCCTGACTGGTGCTGCACTCAAATGGTACATGAACTTGGACAGTTCAGAGATTCGTACTTTTCGAGACCTCGGAGAGGCCTTCGTCAAACAGTACAAGTACAATCTGGATATGGCTCCCGACAGAGATCAACTCCGGGCCATGACTCAAAAGGATAGAGAAAGCTTCAAGGAATACGCTCAGAGATGGCGTGAAGTTGCTGCTCAAATCTGTCCACCACTTGAAGAGAAAGAAATGACAAAAATCTATCTCAAAACTTTGAGTCCATTTTACTACGGACGAATGGTTGCAAGTGCACCAAGTGACTTTACCGAGATGGTAAACATGGGTGTACGTTTAGAAGAAGCAGTTCGAGAAGGACGCTTGAACAAAGAACCAGAATCTTCTATTGGTCCAAGAAAGTATGGAAGTTCTTTCCAGAAGAAAAAGGATCAAGATGTCAGCAATGTCTTGCACAAAATCAAGAAGAAATTTCAACCTCAAGTTGCAGCAATAACTTCGGTTGTTAACTCAGCGCCAGCTTATCAACCTCAGGTCTCGCAACAACAAATTCAACAAAGGTCGCAGCAACCTCAGCAGCAGGTTCGACCTCCAAATTTCAACAACAATCGGGCTCCAAGGTATCCTGCCTTTGATCCCATACCAATGCCGTATGCGGAATTATTTCCAACATTACTGGCAAAAGGACTCATTCAGACAAGGAGTCCTCCAAATCCTACAAACAGTTCCTCACCATGGTATAAGGCTGACCAATCTTGTCCTTATCATCAGGGGGCACCAGGTCACAATATTGAGAACTGTTTCTCTTTCAAGATTGACATCCAACGATTAGTGAAGAGCGGAATGCTATCCTTCAGAGATACTAGTCCAAACGTCCAAGCAAATCCTTTGCCGCAGCATAAAGAAGCTTCAGTAAATCTGATAGATCAACACCCTGACGTCATTCAAATCTACGACATTCGTCAGATAGGGGAAAATCTTGTCAAGATGCACGCTAAACAAGCTGGGTATGGCCATGTACCACCTCACAACTACTTCACATGCGATATTTGTCCAAAGAATAATCAAGGATGTGCCGTAGTTCAAGCTGCATTACAGGAACAAATGGACTTAGGATGGATTCAACATATCCGAGTCAGGACTGAACATGACATCAACATGGTCCAAGGATGTCCAGGAGAATACAAAATCTACAAAGTTGAAGATCTTGAAGGATCGGTAGTCAGGTTCCATAAAACTTTAAATGGACTTGCCTATTTTGGAACAGATTTCCACGCTTACAGTAGATGCAGAATTTGTCGAAGAAATTCACGAGGATGTTTGCGTTTTCGCAACGACATTCAAAAGCTGATGGATGACAATACCATTACTGTTCTTGCCAAAAGAGAAAATGACGAAGTCTTTACCGTATCTCCTCAAATTAATCAAGCCGAACCAATGCAAGTCAAGTACGACAGCAGGAAGACAGCAATTGCTCCGTTAGTCATCTACTTACCAGGTCCTGTACCGTATGAGTCTGACAAGGCTATACCATACAAGTACAATGCTACATTCATTGAAAATGGTAAGGAAATACCATTACCATCTGTTGTCAACATTGCTGATGTTAGTCGAGTCACCAGAAGTGGACGAGTCTTCAACAGAACAACAGAAAATGTGGAGAAACCTTCGGAGGAAGTACCACATAGGCAAGACAATCATCCGACCAATGCTGTTCAAGCGAAAGAAAATGATGAGATCTTGAAGTTAATCCAAAGGAGTGAATACAACATTGTAGATCAATTACTACATACTCCGTCTAGGATTTCTGTCCTTTCCCTGCTATTGAGTTCTGAAGCTCATAGGGAAGCTCTACAGAAAGTTTTGGAACAAGCTTTTGTAGAACCTGGCATTACAATAAGCCAATTCAACAACATCGTTGCCAACATCTCCGCAGGAACTAGCCTTAGTTTCTGTGATGAAGATCTTCCTGAAGAAGGAGTAGACCACAATCTTCCACTTCACATCTCAGTTGGCTGCATGGGTGATACACTCACAGGAGTCCTAATAGACAACGAATCCTCTCTCAACATCATGCCGAAATCAACATTGTCAAGATTATCTTTCGAAGATTACCCTCTAAGAAAAAGTCATGTCATCGTCAAAGCATTTGATGTATCAAGAAAGTCAGTTTTCGGAGAAGTGGATCTTCCCATAACTATTGGACCTCAGACGTTCAAAATCACTTTCCAAGTCATGGACATTCCAGCACAATAAAGTTGTTTGCTAGGTCGCCCATGGATTCATGAGGCAGGGGCAATTACTTCAACACTTCATCAGAAACTGAAGTTCATAAAAAATGACAAATTGGTAACCGTATGTGGAGAACGAGCTCTGATCGTCAGCAACCTGTCATCATTCTCCGACATAGAACCAAAAGAAGTTGTTGGAACTAAATTCCAAGCACTTTCCTTGGATAAGGAAAAAGGAAAGGAGAAAGCAGCGTCTATTTCTTCCTACAGAGATGCAATCCAAGTTGTAAAGGATGGCATCACTAGTGGTTGGGGGCACATTAATATTACCAACAACAAAAACAGAACAGGAGTTGGATTCTTTCCAACATCATCAAAGACTATTCCAGGGATTGAGGTAGTTCTTCCAATTCAAGAAACTTTCCGCAGCGGAGGTTTTCTTCAACCTGTTCAACAAACAGTCAATACCATCGGTACGGAAAACACCAATGAAGAGGAATGGCTATCCTATCTTAACAAAGCAGGATACATAGCCCTATCAGAGTCTGAATCACCCTGCTGTTATCCGACTAAAGGATCTGAAAGTAAGACTCAACCAAACAGTGATGAAGTTACTAACAGCTTCACCACCAGAAGTCATGATTCATCAGAAGAAGTTCCTCCTATCCCCGAAGAAACCTGGGATACATTAGGAGAACCAAGCGGAAAATTCGACTACATGGTGAAATACTCCGCTCCTGAAAGTTCAAGAATATCTCTTGAAGATATTGTTCCAACTGGATGGAACAGTGATTTTGAGTACCTCTCTCAGCCAAAAGAGATGTATAACCCTTGCTATTCATCATCATCGACTGGTGAAATCATCATTGAGGATTATATCCCCAAGTCACCTTCCGAGGCTACTGATCTAGAGTTCACATATCTAGTCAATGCCATCTTGGGAGAAGAGCAAGACCAAAATACAGAAGAGGATGATCTCGAAAGTGTCTCCGACAACGAGTCTCTCCATTCAGAAGATTGGAAGTTTCCTCATAATAAAGTTCGACATACTCCACTTGGAAATGGGTATGCTCACACCGCTCAGTCTGCTGAAGTAGAAGAAGATCGTCTGAGTGTTGCAAAGACAGTGGTTGGTAAATCAAGACCTACCACAAGCCAGCTTAAGCCTAAGGTTCCAGATTACTTAGTGCACAATGGGGTTCGCCACTATTGGACAGCTGTTGAAGTTACAACTGTTGTTCGCACTCCTAAGTAGGATCTTTCACCGTTATTTTATCCTCTCACCATAGCCCAGGGTGAAGAGATGTTTCATAGGGCTTTGCATTTTACTATTTCTTAGAAAAAATGTCCCTCTTTGCTTCGCCCAAAGCAATAGAGTTTTGTTTTATAGGGTCTTTGTTTCAAGAAATGACTGTCAATAAATAAAAATGTCATTCTGTTCCTTCGTTTAGTTTTCCCTTTTCTTTTTTCGGAAATTGGTAATCCTAAAAAACACCCCTAAAAAACATCAAAAATTCCATTAACTGCATACACCGAGTCTTCCCTCGTTGTCTAAATAAAACTTATCACACATATGCAGATTAATCATAAAATACCCCGTTGAAACGTGCGATCGTATGACTTCTCCAAGCTTTGAGTTTCCTGTATTCGAGGCAGAGGAAGAAGAAGACGAAGAAATATCAAAGGAAATTTCACGATTACTTCAACAAAAGGAAGAGGCCATTCAGCCATACAATGAGCCTCTAGAGATCATTAACCTTGGTTCCGATGGATACAGAAGAGAGGTTAAGATTGGAGCTTCGCTTAGTTCAGAGATCAGAGAGAGTTTGATACAACTGCTCAAAGAATTCTCAGATGTCTTCGCTTGGTCTTATCAAGATATGCCAGGGTTGGATACCAGTATAGTGGAGCATCATTTGCCATTAAAAGCAGAATGCCCTCCGGTCAAGCAAAAATTGAGAAGAACTCATCCAGAGATGGCCATGAAAATCAAAGAGGAAGTTCAAAAGCAGATCAACGCAGGTTTCCTCTTTACTTCAGAATACCCTCAGTGGTTAGCTAACATTGTTCCCGTTCCTAAGAAAGACGGAAAAGTCCGCATGTGCGTCGACTACAGAGATTTGAACAAAGCTAGCCCTAAGGATGATTTTCCTTTACCACATATTGATATGTTGGTAGACAGTACAGCAAAATCCAAAGTTTTCTCATTCATGGACGGATTTTCAGGATACAACCAAATCAAAATGGCACCTGAAGACATGGAGAAAACAGCTTTCATCACCCCCTGGGGCACGTTCTGCTATCGCGTTATGCCTTTTGGACTAAAGAACGCAGGGGCAACTTATCAAAGGGCCATGACTACGCTTTTCCAGGACATGATGCATAAAGAAGTGGAAGTCTATGTGGACGACATGATTGCCAAATCAGAAAATGAAGAAGATCACATACAAAATCTGACAAAGTTATTTCAACGCTTACGGAAGTTTCAGCTTCGCCTGAACCCCAACAAGTGTACCTTTGGTGTCTACTCAGGAAAACTCCTTGGTTTCATCGTCAGCAAACGAGGAATTGAAGTAGATCCAGACAAAGTCAAGGCAATTCAAGAAATGCCTTCACCCAGAACCGAGAAACAAGTTAGAGGATTTCTTGGACGTCTGAATTACATCTCGAGATTCATATATCTCATGACTACAACTTGCGCTCCTATTTTCAAACTTCAACGGAAAAATCAAAGTTGCGTCTAGACAAACGATTGTCAGAAAGCGTTCGACAGCATTAAAGAATATCTGCTCGAACCCCCCATTTTGTCTCCTCCAGTGAAAGGAAGACCTTTGATAATGTACTTAACCGTCTTAGAAGATTCCATGGGTTGTGTCCTTGGACAGCAAGACGAGACGAGAAGAAAAGAGCATGCCATTTACTACCTAAGCAAGAAATTCAGTGACTGTGAATCCCGCTACTCCATGCTCGAGAAGACGTGTTGTGCTTTGGCCTGGGCTGCCCAGCGTCTCCGCCAGTACATGATTCGACATACTACTTGTTTGATCTCTCATATGGATCCAATCAAGTACATCTTTGAGAAGCCTGCCTTAAATGGGAGAATTTCCCGTTGGCAGATGTTGTTATCAGAATATGACATTGAGTATCACGCACAGAAATCCGTGAAAGGAAGCATTCTAGCTGAGCACCTGGCTCACCATCCACTCAATGGTCATGAATCAACCAGTTTCGACTTTCCGGACGAGGACGTCATGTACCTCAAGATGAAAGACTGCGACGAGCCACTACCAGACGAAGGACCTGAGATAGGATCCCAATGGGGCTTAATATTTGACGGAGCTGTCAATGCTTATGGACGACGAATTGGGGCAATCATTGTTACACCTCAGGGTACCCATATTCCATTTACTGCCAGATTAACTTTCAAATGCACAAACAATGAGGCCGAATATGAAGCTTGCATCATGGGTCTCGAAGAAGCCGTGGATCTAAGAATCAAACACTTGGATGTATACAGGGATTCTGCTTTGGTCATCAATCAAATCAAAGGAGAATGGGAAACACGCCAACCAGGGCTAATTCCTTACAAAGACTACGCGAGAAGATTGTTACCATTCTTCGACAGGGTAGATTTTCATCACATTCCTCGCGAAGAAAACAACTTGGCTGATGCATTAGCCACACTCTCTTCCATGATTAGGATAAATCATTGGAATGACATTCCTCAGATCGATGTTATGCGCCTGGATAGGCCCGCTCATGTTTTCACAGTAGAAGCAATCATCGACGACAAACCATGGTATCACGACATCAAGAACTTTCTTAAAAAGCAAGAGTACCCTCTTGGGGCGTCAAAGAAAGATAGAAAGACTTTGAGAAGGTTAGCTTGTAGATTCTTCCTGAATGAAGATGTTCGGTACAAGAGAAACTTCGACATGGTTCTGCTCAGATGCGTTGACAGAAAAGAAGCGGAAGTACTCATGAGAGAAATACATGAAGGTTCCTTTGGTACTCACACCAATGGACATACCATGACAAGGAAAATACTGAGAGCAGGATATTATTGGCTGACGATGGAGTCAGATTGCTACTAGTACGCAAAGAGGTGTCACAAATGTCAGATCTACGCCGATAGAATTCATGTGCCACCATCTCTTCTCAACATACTCTCTTCCCCTTGGCCTTTCTCCATGTGGGGAATCGACATGATTGGAATGATCGAGCCAAAAGCGTCCAACGGACATCGCTTCATCTTGGTAGCTATAGACTATTTCACCAAATGGGTTGAAGCAGCTTCATATGCAAACGTTACAAGACATGTTGTCGTCAGGTTTATCAAGAATCACATCATCTGTCGCTACGGCATTCCTAGCAAGATAATCACTGACAATGGGTCAAATTTGAATAACAAAATGATGAAGGAGCTTTGTGGAGAATTCAAGATTGAGCATCACAACTCATCTCCTTACAAACCAAAGATGAATGGAGCTGTAGAAGCAGCTAACAAAAACATCAAGAAAATTGTTCAGAAGATGGTCATCACTTACAAAGATTGGCATGAAATGCTCCCGTTTGCTCTTTACGGTTACCGTACCTCAGTACGTACTTCGACTGGAGCAACTCCTTTCTCCCTTGTATATGGCATGGAGGCAGTCCTACCTATAGAGGTTGAGATTCCATCAATGAGAGTCTTGATGGAAGCAAAATTAACAGAAGCCGAGTGGTGTCAAAGCAGATTCGATGAATTAAACTTGATCGAAGAAAAGCGCATGACAGCTTTATGCCACGGTCAGCTATATCAACAAAGAATGAAGAAAGCTTTCGACAAAAAGGTTCGACCTCGCACAATCAAAGAAGGCGACCTTGTACTCAAAAAGATTCAATCTTTTCTCACAGATTCAAGAGGGAAATGGACTCCCAATTATGACGGCCCCTACGTGGTCAAGAGAGCTTTCTCAGGAGGAGCCTTAATACTCACGACTATGGATGGAGAAGAATTCACCCGTCCTGTGAACGCCGACGCAGTCAAGAAATACTTCGCCTAAATAATCAAAAGAACAGCTCGCTAAGTTGAAAACTCGCAAAGAGCGGCTTAGGCAAAAAAGAGCGTCTCGGTGAATCGAAAACCCGAAAGGGCGATTCAGGCAAAAGTTAGAGACATAAAAAATAAATAATCAATCCCGGTAGACTTAAAACCCGAAAGGGGTAGTTTACGCAAAAGTTAGGGATATATGGCAAGTAACTGTGTTCAGGACAAACTTGATCATTCAAAAATCCATAGCGGAGTATTCATCAGCAGTAGGTCATCTTCTACGAAGCACGAATACAGCGCAACCCGGAGTGGAAGGGAAAGATAACGATCGTCACGTTTCATCGTAGCCCTTTTCCCAAAAAAAATTACCAATTTCCAACTTTGTAAATACTCCATGGAATCAAGCATTTGGCTGATTACCATTCCATATATAATAATTTGAGCCTTGTGCCTTTCTTTGCAAATCGAGTCTTATTCAGTTTCTTGAAATGCATTTTAAGTTTAAACAGTCATTTTCTTGAAACAAATGTTTTCATAAAATAAAATGAATTTACTTGCAAAAATAAAGGTGAAATTTCTTTCTAAGGTTTACAAACAATAGGAAGAATGCAAACAGTTGCTCCGAGAACGGTTGAGACTCCGGGAACCAAGATTTCCCCATGAGGTCGCTTTGCGAACGTCTCCTGATGACGGATCTTCACTTCAATTTATATTACTCACTTCAGACAGCGGACAACTAATAACCAGGTATTCTCGACAAAGTTCGAACTACAAGAAGAAGACATCTTCTGATCAACAAGAGTCAAGTCGTATCATAGGATTTTACATCCGCGACAATTCTATTCACTTTCACTTTACATTTTATATTTTTCATAATATTCATGCATACATTATAACTGCATAGTCGAGTCAGGCTTTGATCATGTGAATGCCCGAGTCATTAAAGCATATACTCAAGATTCCCCTGCAAAGTTGTGAAAGGGTTTTTCTTCTTCATAGAGGAGGTTCATACACCCAAATTCCCCAAGCAAGTCAACAAATGGTAGTCTCCCTCAAAGAGATAGTTTGTTCACTTTTGGAATTCCCCAACTGAGAATCTCCTGCAGAGCGACGCTCGACAATCTTCTTCAAATAAGATAGTTTGTTTCACAATTTGGTATTTCCCCAGCAGAGCCAAGAGATGCCACTCTTTGTCAAAGAAAATAATTGGGAATCTCCCCAACAGATCGAAGAATGATCCCCAGCGAAGTCAGTGAATGGCAGTCTCTTTCGGCAAAAGACAGTTCACTCACTTTTTCGGACAAAGATAACGAATGGCAGCCTTCTTCATGAAGACAGTTCGTTTCGCTTAAGGATTCCTCAACAAAGTCAGTAAATGGCAGTCTCCCTCAGCATAAGACAGTTTGCTCACTTTCTTTCATGACAGGATCAAAAATGGCAGTCTCTCTCAGTAGAAGACAGTTTGTTCCCCTAGCAATTGGCAAATGGCAGTCTTTCCCCAAGGAAAGACAGTTTGTCCGTTTAAATACTCAAGAAATCGACGAATGGCAGTTTCTTCAAACAGTTTGTCTGTTTCTGGGATGTTTCATCCCCTTCAGAGTTGACAAATGGCAGTTTTCCTCCTAGGAAAACAGTTTGTTAATTCCCCTCAGAGTCGACAAATGGCAGTTTTCCTCTTAAGAAAAACAGTTTGTTGATTCCCCCACAGAGTCGACAAATGGCAATTTTTCCTCTTAGGAAAACAGTTTGTTGATTCCCTGGCATAAGTCGGTGAATGTTGGTTTTCACCCCGAAAACAGTTCCTCCGCTTTCAAGCAAAGTCATTAGCCCCTCAAAAGATCATGAGGCCATATGACATTCTTTCAAAGACGTCAAGTCAAAAGGGAAGATGGTGAAGTTTCTCTACTACCATCAAATGGCGTCTCATCTCCAAGTGCTGATGAGAAGTTTGATGAGGAAACAAACCTTTGAAGTTTCTCTACTACCTTCAAATGGCGTCTCATCTCCAAGTGCTGATGAGAAGTTTGATGAGGAAACAAACCTTTGAAGTTTCTCTACTACCATCAAATGGCATCTCATCTCCAAGTGCTGATGAGAAGTTTGATGAGGAAACGAATCTTTGGAAATTTTTCTCTTTATCTGAGATATTTTCCAAACACGACTGAGACCAGTTTCGAGATATGGACATCCGAAACAAGGGAGAGGTTGTTTACCTTTTTCTAAGTGTCAACACTTAGTTAAAGAAAATGGATTGCGCATCCTACATTGCCATCCATTTACCAGAGTCCACATCAAGTATTTCTACAGGAGTTTGTCTCCTCATCCCCCGCCAAGTGCGACAACGGGATCAAGTCATGCAAGGATTTTGTCAATTACAACATCTCAGGAGCGCCCAAAATTCGGGCATTCTTTGATATTTAAGTCTCTTTCACGCAGGAGAGATCGAGATATCAATCTCTCTCCCTCCAGATAAAAGAAACTTAAATAGGGGCATCTGTCATACCCTAATTTTTGACCCCCCTCAGATGACATACCTTCAGGATTTTCATCAGGTCAAAACTAGTGCCCAAAGCAGTCACTTCTTCATCTGGCATTTAATCAAGGATGTTCAAAGACAAGAAAACTCAGGCAAAGGATCAATCAGTAGAAGGATTAGTCTCTAACATAATCGTAGGACTCAAGAGCTTCATTTTTTTCACCTATGATTGATTAGACACCCAGTCCTCTGAATACAGATTTACTCAGGTCACCAGACTAGGGTTTTGAGCCTATCAAGGACTAAAATCAGGGATCACCTTTGGGAAACCCTAAAAAGCCCCAGGGGATCATTCAAAGACATCAATCATCTTCAAATAGCTCATATAACAAGATCCACTGGACATTACACCTCAATTCAAAGTCTACAGTCATCATTTTCATCTGGTCGACAATTAGGGTTTTTGACCTAATTCACCAGGATAGTTGACATTTAATCAGAGGCATGGATCCAAAACTCAAGACATGATTCAAGAACTTTTACCACCTCAATATAACCCATTTACATCACTCATTTGAGGAGAAGATCTTGATTCTACACAAAAGTCCAAATCTCACCTTATCTGGAAAAAGTCAACTGTATGGGATCACCTTTGACTTTTAAGATTTTTGGTTAAACCATTACTTTCAAGGATCAATATCATCAATATATGGATATTAAAGTCATTTGACCAAAGAAATTCAAGAAGAATCTTCAAGGAGCAAAAAGTCAGGAATTAGGGTTTTTGAGGGCATTGTGGGAACTCAAAATTTCACCTACACAACTCAAAAAACTTCCAACATGAAAGTTGTAGATCTTGCAAAATAAAACAACATCTTACAATGGAACTTTTTTCAAAAGATCAATCATTTAAGAGTTTTGGAAATTTTGAAGTTTTAGGTCATAAACACTTAGAAAATTTTCTAAGTGTTTTAACCTAGTTTTCTTCCAACTTTGGCCTCATTTTTCACAAATTTTCCAAAGGATTCTGAAGAAACTCCAAACTAATTATTTGAAGTAGATGTTTAGGGCTTTCCAAATTGTGTTCAACCTTCTCCAAATTCATTTTGAGCTAGGAGTTATGCTTGTTCAAAGTTGGCCTCATGAAGTGAAATTATAGGTCATGCATCATTTTTGAACTTTGCAATTTTGTGCACATAACCTCAATTATGGATGCTACACGACCCATAACACATCTAAAAACATGCCATGCATTCATTTTCATCATGCCATGATAATTTAGGAAGATTCCTAAAACAAGAACATGTGATTATGTAATGATTACATTTGAGAATTTATGGCAAATTGATGAATCACCCAAGGAATCTCCTCACCAACCAATTAGAGCTCACTTTGTATCTGAAATGTTCCCTAAGATCAGATAGAATCAATTAATAGGGAGCTGGCTCGAAAATGCAATGATCACACTTGGATATTCTTTGAAATTTCTTCATGGCTAAGAAACCAAATTCACTTCACTAAGCAAGCTCACTCTCTCAATCAGTACTGAATCATTTGCCTATAAATAGGAGGGCATACCTCAGTAGAAAAACACACCAAAGAAACCATATTCCTTGCTTTCTCTTTCTCTTCTCATGCTTATTGTTTTTCAAAGTTCTTTGGCAAGAAGAATCGTTTTCTTCAAACCAGAGCTTATCTTTTGAAAGTAAGCATTCTAACATCTCAAAGAGGTTCATTTGAGGTGATCCAAGCACCTGGATCACTTCTGTAAGTGGAGGAACGCCATTGTTGCTCTCACTTTGAAGCTGTTGCAGTTGGAGGTCCATAGAGCAATTCAGAAGGTTTCCAACAAAGCCAAGCATCCAGGCACGTTCCATAGAAGGTAGTGGAGCTATCCAGATGGCTGCAGCTCGTCGGTAACTCAAGAATCATCACTCTCCATGTTCACTTGAAGCTCAAATCGAGGGAGGTCCATAGAGCAATTCAGGAGAATTGAAGTTACAATAAACATCCAGTTAGCATCACTGAGTCACAAGGAAGCTTTTGGGATCATTCATACAAGCCCAGGTGCTCTCTAACATCCTCACGACCTTCATTTTCAGAGGTAAGTTTCTCAACTCCATCTCTTTGATTCGTGTATCTTTCTGGCTAAAACTCAACACCATTCTATTCAGCATCATAAGAGGATTAAAAACCCTCTATCATCAGTCATTTATGCTTCAGTATAGTCATTTAATTTGAATTCCAAATTTTAGGGTTCTTCACGTATTTTAGATAATTCAGTAGATATAGTTAATATAAATTCATAATAGTTACATATCTAGAATCGTGAGTGAATTTAGAGCAAGTTTGGTCTTTATATCGTTGCAAATGGTTGAGAATTGAGAGAGTTCAGAAATTCAAATTGTTGGAGCTTAAGGAAGAAGATGACAATGGTGGTGGCGCGCAAATTTCAAATCTGAGGGCCAAGTTTATTTTATTTTGAATGGTTTGTGTTTTACAAACGAATTCATCGTTTACCCTAGTGGCCTCACATGCGCTCTTAGTCTCCTCATGCCCAAGGTCTGGGGTTCGAATCCCCCTCGCCTCAGACCTTTTGATTTTATTTTCTTTTTGCTCCTATACACTTAAGCAATATATGAATTGCCTTGAAGCCAGTTTGCTATCACCACACGCGCGTTGGCTCAGTGGTGTTTGTTTTGAGTGTGTGACCTAGAGGGCGTGGGTTCAAATCCTCCAAGGGCCAAACTATTTTTTTAACACCCATTTTCTTTCATTTTTCTCACAAACTTCACACAATTAATTCACCTATCAAATTAATTCATTTTCATTTCATTTTTCACACATTTGTTATTTAATATACCTATTTTGTGAATAACCAAAAAAATCATAAAAATATTATTTATTTCATGTATTTTAATTAGGTTTAAAATAGTATGTTTTAAATGTTTTCTTAAACACTTTAAAATATATATTTCCATTTTATTTTAACCTAATTACTTTGTGAATAATTTTATGATAAAACCCTATTTATTTAGGTCTTAATTAGGTATAGATTTCATCTTTGCCTTAATTAAGTTGACTTTTATCAATTTACAAAACTGTTTTCAATCTCCGATCAAACAGATGATTAAGGTTTTCAAACAACAAAACCTTATATCATTCCAATCATTTTCAACTGTTTCTCATAAACAGTAAATCATTTTTAAGTGGGCCTCTAATAGAGTGTAAGTCCCAACACCTTCTTCTCTTCTTAGCTTGTTTTCAAAACTGTATTTTCAAAATCTCCTTTCTGTTTTCAAAACATTCTTCTGGTATTTGAAGGGCATTATTCCCGGTGAAACTCTTTAGATACCTATGTGACCTTTGTCCATCTTCACTTCTTTTGTTTTAAAAAAAAACCATAAACTGTTTATCATATATATATTCAACTGTTATCCACCAATTACCGTTGAGGCTCTGTACATACTTCTTCAAAGGCCTCCACTCCATCCAGGTTAGGCTTTACAAGCTTTCAATTTACAGTCTTTATTTAAATTACTGTCAAATATAGAACTGTGCATATATATATATATTAGTTTAGAACTACGTTTGAGTGTAAACCCTAGGACAGTTAAACTATATATATTATAGGAATATGACCTAGGATTGAGAATGTCTTCCCGGTGAAGGCTCTTTCCTAATTAGAGATCTGTAGTTCAAACCCCCAAGATGAATTATTCCCGGTGAAACATCTTGGCAAAAACCTTAGAATCCAAAAAAATAGGACACATCCACCCAAAGAGGAATTATTCCCGGTGAAACCTCTTACCCATTTGCTTAGAGCCAAAATAAGTTCAAAACTACACAGCTTTCTCTTGTGCTATAACAAGGACCCTCGATGACCCTCGATTAGCCTCCTCTTGGGCTTTGTACCAGGACCCACAGGCTTCTTAAAAGCATTTCTAGCCTCCTCTTGGGCTTTGTACAAGGACCCACAGGCTTCTTAAAAGCATTTCCAGCTTCCTCTTGAGCTTGTATACAAGGACCCATCAGGTTTCTTATAAACATAGGAACAGGTCTTTAGTCACCTTTTAACCTACCTTGGTGAGTTCCTTCCAATTTAAACCAGACTTTAAATAAGCTAAGTTTGTCCCAATTTCACATTGAGTACCCCTTTTGGAATGAGAGACATGGACAGTCTCTGTCACCCTTATCCTCATCAATCTTCTTTAGCAGAGTCTAGGATCCATGTTTGCTTATCCTCAGTCAGTGTCAGCCTTCATCTTGGGCTTTAAACAAGAAGTCTCCACTAGATAATCTTTCTGCCATCATTTTTTAACAAAAACCCCTGGAAAGGGTCAGCCTCCAAACATTCTTTCATTTTTAACAAAAAACCCCTGGAAAGGGTCAGCCTCCACACATTCTTTCATTTTTAACAAAAAACCCCTGGAAAGGGTCAGCCTCCACACATTCTTTCATTCTTAATAAAAACCCCTGGAAAGGGTCAGCCTCCACACATTCTTTCATTTTTAACAAAAAACCCCTGGAAAGGGTTAGCCTCCAAACATTCTTTCATTCTTAATAAAAACCCCTGGAAAGGGTTAGCCTCCAAAATCACATCTTCAAAAACCAAAGATTCATTCTCTTAGGAGATAATTTCCCCAAAAAGAGTCAAAACCCCTGGAAAGGGTCAGCCTCCAAAAACATGACAAAAATCAGTCTTTTAACAGACAATTTTACCAGCTGAGTCAAAATCCCTGGAAAGGGTTAGCTTCCATAAGAAATTAGTCTTTTAATAAATAAATCCTTCAATAGAGTCAAAATCCAACAAAAAACAGTTAGCCTCAACCTTGGGCTTCATACAAGGCACCAAAACAATAAAACTCCCCTGTTAATAGTCAGCCTCAACCTTGGGCATTGTACATGGCAGATAATAGAGTCTCCCCTAGTGAGTCCTTCATTATTCAGTAGCCACAACCTTGGGCTTTGTACAAGGCAGATAAACCATATATCATGTGTCTAAGATCCCTAACATCTAGGATCTTTTCCCTTAGAGTCATCCATACTCAGTTTATTTAAGAGTCCGCCACAACCTTGGGCTTCATACAAGGCAGAAAATAATATTTCCCCTAAGTCAGCCTCAATTCTGGGCTTTGTACAGAACACCAAATAAAACCCATCAAAATAGATTCTCCCCAAGTAGAATCAGCCTCAATTCTGGGCTTTGTACAGAACATAAAAATCCCTTGTAAATTAATCCCCAGTGGAGTTTTCTCCCAGAGTCAATAAACAATCAATCAATCAAAAAGCCTCAAGCTTGGGCCTCATACAAGCCAGTTAAAAAAATCAAATCTTTTATACAGTAGATAGACATAGCTTATCTTTATAGAGAGATCTTTCCTCTATTTCACCACATTCAAACAAACAAACATTTCAACATTTCAATTTCAATTTCAATTTCAATCAAAGTCTCCCATTTAGGACTCTAAAAGACATGCTCTGGCACATCCCCAGACTTGTACACTTTCCCTAATTTGGACGAGCATCTTTCTTTCATTCAAGAGACACTAGCATACTTGCAAACACACAAGTAAGGTCACTCTCTTAATGAAATGAATCCAGTTATTCTGTCACTCTTTCAAAATGTTTGTGGTGGAATAGTAGAAATACCTCTCTATAAAGATGACTTCATGTCTCTTTACTGTAAACAGAGATTTAATTCAAAGCTTCAACCTTGAGCTTCAAGCAAGGCACCCAAAAACAATTAATAATCAATTAGTTCCCCGAACTACATTAAGCTCTGACTTCCATTAGGGATATGTAGGCATGAGGTTCACAAGGAACCTCAGCGAGCTAATAAAATACCAAAAATAGTCAGTCAGTCTGTCTGTCTGTCTTTCTTTTATTCAATTCAATTCCTTCTCCTAACACAAAGGAGAAACTTTCCAAATCATTAGCAGTAAACACAATCACAATGACACAAAGAAGGTTCCTGTAGAGTACTACAGATATGTAGGGTGTTTAAACACTTCCCGACCCCCCGGACTCCAGAATTTCTAGTCTAGGTGAAATCCCCACACTTAGCAAACTCCTAGGGTTAAGTTGAGATCTTTTTTCCCCTTTCCTACTCGTAGGACAAATAAGAAAGTTCGTGTGATATCGTAGGAAGAACTGAAATAAAATTCATCCCACCACGGGCGCATTCTCCTTCCAAATTTCGCGTGAAGGGTCTAGCGTGCCGTCCTCCCAAGTGAAACGGGGAGGTAAAAAAAACGACACCACAATAGGTTGCAAGGTTTTGATGTAATAGTTAATTAGGCATTTTACTTGCCGCATCTCCCAATTTCTGGTTATATACCCCCTAATCCCGAAGCCTTGTAATAGTTGTAGGTTTATTTTCTGTCTTTTAATTTCCGCACAATATAATTGTTATGTAACTGTGTGGTTAGTAAAATAGGGAGTGCAAGATAATTAATCGAACGTAGCTCACTAATTCAAGATAAATGTAATTGAATACAACCACATGCTTGTTGCACACACTCATCTTTAGGGTACTCCTCTTGTTGCCTGTTGCCTTCGATTTCGATCAAATAGTCAAGTCCCTTCGAATATAGGGATACCTTAGCTTGTTGCCTTCGATGCAAAATCACCACGTCCCTCCGATAAAAGATCATAGTCCCTTCGAGTTGCCTACGATAAATATGATCTCGTCCCTCGATTAAATGGTGATAGTCCCTTCGATTGCTAAGGTATCCTTACTGTTGCCTAATGATTATTATATCCTTCCCTTAGACTACCTGCCCTCTTTATGGCAAGGGACAGTCTTATGGTGAACGATACTTTTCTCGATGACCCGCACATCCAATTGAAAGACTTCCTGCCCCTCATGGTATGGATAGACCCTTTTGCCCGAAAGACTTAAAGAACACGAAAGACGATCTTAGGGTAGGTAGTTCTTAATTGCTTACTCATATTCAAATCAAACTTTCAAAATACTATTCATACCTCCTTTCAAATACTTTCAAAACAAGGCTACGCTTATTTACAAGCTAAAGTCCTTAACGAAATCTTTTACTATTCACACACGACACTTCAAACTTTTCAAACAAACAAACAAGTGAGCTAAGCAATTAAGAGCCCATGGATAACCATGGATGCAAAGGGTGCCTTACACCTTCCCTTTGTATAACTTACCCCCCGAACTCAAAATCTTTCAAAAGGTCTTTCCTATTCTTTTAGCCTTTCCAATTGGATAAAATAAAAGTCGGTGGCGACTCATGCTTAACCGCGACATTTCGATAAAAAGTCAGTTCACCGTATTACAACATAACTTATTGCTGCTCAGGGACTAACGCAATAAGTCATGGTTGGGATTGAAATTGAAATTGAAATTGAAATAAGTCTTGGTTACTGCCAAGGGACTAACGTACCAAAGAACTCGGTGCCATATCACTGCCAAGGGACTAGCGTGATAAGACGTGACGCAATAGGTCGCGATTTGGATTGAAATTGAAAATGAAATGAGTCTTGGTTACTGCCAAGGGACTAACGTACCAAAGAACTCGGTGCCATATCACTACCAAGGGACTAACGTGATAAGACGTAACGCAATAGGTCACGATTTGGATTGAAATTGAAGATTGAAATTGAAATGAGTCTTGGTTACTGCCAAGGGACTAACGTACCAAAGAACTCGGTGCCATATCACTGCCAATGGACTAACGTGATAATACGTAACGCAATAGGTCACGATTTGGATTGAAATTGAAGATTGAAATTGAAATGAGTCTTGGTTACTGCCAAGGGACTAACATACCAAAGAACTCGGTGCCATATCACTGCCAAGGGACAAGTGTGATAAGACGTAACGCAATAGGTCACGATTTGGGTTGAAATTGAAATTGAAATTGAAATAGGATTGGAATAGGATTTGAAATGGGATTTGGATTCTGATGTAATAGGCAACCGGGAACTAACTACAAGACGGGAACTGGATTATGATGTAACAGTCAGACAGGAACTGACTACCAGACGGGAACTGGATTTAATGTAACAGTCAGACAGGAACTGACTACCAAACGAGAATTGGATTTAATGTAACAGTCAGACGGGAACTGACTACCAAACGAGAATTGGATTTGATGTAACAGTCAGACGGGAATTGACTACCAAACGAGAATTGGATTTAATGTAACAGTCAGACGAGAACTGACTACCAAACGAGAATTGGATTTGATGTAACAGTCAGACGGGAACTAACTACCAAACGAGAATTGGATTTGATGGTTTTCCAGGACGAGAACTGGACTTTGTAATGATTTTCCAGGACGAGAACTGGACTTTGTAAGGATTTGCCAGGACGAGAACTGGACTTTGTAATGATTTGCCAGGACGAGAACTGGACTTTGTAATGATTTGCCAAGACGAGAACTGGACTTTGTAAGGATTTGGATTTGCAAATGAAAATTGGGCTTTTATAGTATATGAATGTACCAGATGATATGCCTGGTTTGATGTTGGAGTGAAGCGACATGATTAATGCATGACAATGATTTATGATGACTTGGATGGTTTGATTGATGTAGTGAGTGGAACGAAATAATGTCTTCTATAAGACTACCCAAAAAAGGTTTTTGGAATGGATATGAATATTTGTCTTAAAGAAGACTACCTGAAAAGGTTCTTAGCAAAGGACGCAATCTGTCTGAAAAGGTTCTGAGCGAAGGATAAGGAATGTCTTAAAGAAGACTACCTGGGGAGGTTCTTGAAAAGGATGACAAATTGTCTTAAAGAAGACTACCTGAAAAGGTACTGTGTAATGTATCAGCCATTGTATGTAATGCATGAGTTATATGTACTTGCATGATGCTCCAATAATAGGTTGTTGATAACCAAAGCGTACATAGTTTGCTAATGTTGTAAGGTTGTTGGATGCTAGCGCGATTTCCAAATAATTGTTTTTTGAACTTTGAAGATCGAAGTTAGGAGAAAGATTGATTCGAGGTTGTAAAGTATGAAGACGCCTTTTCCTTTTGTTGCGCGTCTTATGGATTTGATATCCATTGCGCCAATTTCATGGAAAAAAAGATGCTTATGAGGGAAGTGCCCCAGGAAATAGCCTTGTCATATGTTTCGACGTTTAGATTGAAGGGTGCGCCCCTGATTTCTGGGATATGGAGGGTTATCCATGTTGTTCTATCCTTTTGAATTTGAATTCGTCCCATGTTTGACATGCCCCTGATTGAGATTGCTTCGAGATATGACCCAAGTCAATTGGAACTTAGGGAGGATGCCTCTAGTTAATAGGATCCTTGATTGTATGCCCCTATAATCATTGAGGTTTTGCCCTTGTTTAGGAAAACCCTCTAGATGTGGTTCCCCCATGCAAGAGTCTTTATTAGAAATGGCCATCTTTGATTAACCAATTTCGAGACCTCCTCGATGCTAATTATATATTCGTAGATGGCGTTGTACCCTTTGAAAAGTAATTCTAATGTAATGCGAATGCAAGTTTTGAAATCGAAGTCTGTCATGAATTAGGAGTGAATGATTAGAAACGAATGTTTGAAGAAGCGTAGTGATTAGAAATAGTTTTAACAAACATAGGAGTCAGTATAACAAAATCCTGCTTAATATGCTTTCGTAGTTAACCTTGCCTCAATTAGGACTTTTGAATGTTGTAATTTGGCCTGGTTCATGGTTTAAGAAACAATGGATATAAGGCTCAAAATTTATTTAACCCAACTCCTTTCTCCTTGATGTTCTCCAAATCCTAAATATTCGCCTAATCCAATGAATGTGCTTTGTTTGTAAGAGAATCGTTTCAGTTTTGATGTTGAGCAAAAGCCTTAGTAGAGATCCAAGCACTAATGAAAAAAATATTGTAGAGATCCAAGCATTGATGAGAAGCTTCGGTGATCTAGTAGTCACAAGATTATCCTTCGCATTTCTCCCTTGTTTTATTTTCTATCCCTTATTTTTGCATGAACCAATTCCTTCGAATTTGATCCATCGGGATGCCCTAAATTTTGCCTATGTCATTTTATTTTCTTTCATGGAATTTTCATTTTGACTTAGCGGGCGTTTTCCTCCCTTTTTTTTTAATTCTCCTTTTGATCTTTGGATTTTGAATATTGTGACTGCCATGGCTTTGATTTGCAAGCTTCGTCTTTGATACGTCATTGATCTTGAATGATATATTGAGGAAGAAGATGTTGTGAATGTTACTTCCGTTGTTTCCTCAATCTTGGATGCATGCGAGGAAGAAGATATGCTTAAACCTATGCTTTGCTTGATCCTTATGCTTGAACCTTTGCTTGGATTGACTGATTCTCTTGATAACCAAAATACACCATTGAATTAACCGATATCTACCCTGCCCCTGGTTGAAATCAATGTTTTTTTGAAAAGTAGAAATAAGCTCCAACTCCTGGATCGAGGGGGTGACGAGGGATTAACATCCTTATACCTCCATTGTTTGGAAATTGAAACAATGCCTGTACATCGTCGGTTCGGTCTTACCTTGAAAGCATATGTTTAGCTGGACTTAGTTATTTGTATTCGTCATTCTCCCTTAAGTTTGTTAATAATCCTAAATTTGAGATTGGAAATGGAATAGAAGTGTGCGAGTGGAAAGTCGTAGTAGAGAGCGAATGAATTGACTCCAAAACCCTGCATGGTCATCCCATTAGAATTGTTAACCCGAAGTTACAACTTTTATCCTGAGAAACACTTAGCGATCATAGGGGTTGAAATTCTGATATGATAAACACCTATTGATCCTAGGGACAATCTCCTTTGTAGATCCATTGATCTTGTTTTACTCCTTAGTTCCTAGACTAGCGGGAGTAAAGGGTAATCTCGAATTCTCCTTGGGCACGTCAAACCGGTCGGGAACAAATTGTTAGCGGTGGGTTTTTGTCGTATCGTAACTTCATGAGTTTCCTTAGACTGAACCTCTTTTGCTTTTCCTAAGGATACAATCACACCGTTTGCAAACTTCAGTGTTTGTAAATTGATAGGGAACCCCTATGACCCTTTTGCCCCTTGGTGAGGAGTTAACATATGTTGCATTCCCTCCATCGTAGTTATGCATCTTTGTTTAGGATTTTGCCCCAGTTGGACTAATCCTTGCCCCCAGGTTATTGTAGAGCATCCTTGTAAATTTGATATGTTCTAAGACGAACCCCTTTATGACTAGATACCCCTTGAGTGCATCTATGAGGAAACTTCTTTGTTGAACTAATCCTTGCTTGATGACTACCTTTATTGTATTTATAATCCTGTTATGACAAGGCATGGACATGCGGCTGGCATGGTGAAAGACATCCTCTCTTTTTTCTTAGCAAGACCAAGATCTTTTATATTCCTTTCTCCATAGTTTCTGATCCTTTTTATTTTTTTGTGAGTTGTAGGAAACCGCCTAGCACGATAAGTATGGATGCGGGCGAAGATAGAAATGCGAGTGTAAATGTATGAATGCATGAAAATGCGAATGTAAATGTATGAATGCATGAAAATGCGAATGCATGCGTATGCGAGAGACTCCTTGTATTATAACTCCGTGTATGCAATGCAGATGTGTGACATATGATCCTAGGGATAGCCTTAGAGGCGACATTAGACCCTCGTGGAATCTTTGCAGGATAAATGTTATGACACGCCAATGGAAATCCGTTAGATTAGGGAATATGCAGAAGGTAGCGGCTGGTGACCGTTCAAGACACTCATCAAGTCTTATGGTCATCGAGAGGCCAATCGACGTGTACCAATGAAGTTGTCCCTCGTGGGAAGGCTCTCTATGCGGAGCACAACCTATATAAGGACGATATCGGATGAAAAGAAATCCCTACAGGCTAGGGATGAAAGACGTAGAGATGGGAATCTAAACCCTACAAGTTAGAGGGTGCGCAGAAACAAACATGGAGTGACTGTTCAGGACAGTCACTAGATCTCATAGCCATCGAGAGGCCAATCGAACGCATGCTAATGAAGTTGTCCTTCATATGAGGGATGTGATTTTTTTTAGAAATAGAATCCCCACAGGCTAGGGGACATGTAGATGTAAGCACATGGTGACTGTTCAAAGTAGTCACTGGATCGCATGGCCATCGAGAGGCCAATCGACGTGCGTTAACGAAGATGTCCTTCATGGGAAAGACACATAGTTGTAAAATACAAAGATATAAAAGGAAACTCCCCACAGGTTAGGGAGTGCGTTGATGCAGGCACGGAGTGACCGTTCATGACAGTCACTAGGTCTCATGGCCATCGAGAGGCCAATCAACATGCACAAATGTAGATGCCCTCCGTGGGAAAGGCATGGTCTTGGAAATAGAGTCCCTGTAGGCCAGGGAACGCGTAGGAACACCTGCAAAAATTAAAATGCAAGGCATTCGCAATATCTAAATTGCACACATATAATAAGCACGTAAGCACATAAGCCCTAGGTTCATAGGTTCGACGCAACGGCTTAGGGTGCCTACCCTTCCCATTGGTATGTTCTAGAAGGTCTCATGGGGTTGTTCGTAGCCGCCAAGACTTTTTGTCTCTTTGGATTTTAGAACAACTCATTTATCCATGAGGTTCGAGTTTTAGGGGTAGGTTCCTAGAGAGATCAGCCAAATACCAAGTCCAGCCCTCAACAAGGTCAAGCCTCGTATCAGGCCTTTCCGGATATTCAACCTACTCTGAGTGGAATTATAATAAGACTCGTAGACGATGTAATTCCCCTCTGGTCTTAAATATAATTCCCACGCTTAGGTTTAACGGCAATTTATATACAACCCAAAAATGCAATAAAAGAAACAAATAATCAAATAATCAAATATTTAATTAAAATTGCTATAAACAAATTATATTGTAAATAAATAAATAAATAAATAAAATTAAACAATTTAAATATTTATATATAAACCATAAACCCAGGAAATTGTAAATAAATATATAAATAAATATTTAAATATTTAAATATAAAAGGAAAGAAATAAAACCTAAACCCTAATTCACAACCCTAATTTTGGAAAATTTGCCAAACCCTAAAAAAGTTCGCCAAAAACCTAAAAAGGTTTGCCAAAAGCTAAACCCTTCCAAAACCTAGGAGCATAATAATTTACAGTTTTGTTATCACTATTCCCCAGTGAAGTCGTCAGCTGTAGCAATCTGCCCTAAAAATTAAAGGTTTAGAGTCGCCACCTATTCTGAAGGGCGAATAGGAAACCCTACGTAGTTTAAAGATCAGGGTAAGTTATTATAATAAGGTCAAGGGAAGGTGTTAGGCACCCTCAACCCTTTCCCATGGCTTTGAATCTAAGGTAACAGTTTTATGGCTAAACTAATTAGGTTAATAGCTAAGGAATTGAATAGGGGAAAATTGAGATTTTAGGGAAGGGGACTCGCCTTAGTTATCCAAGTGCCTACGTATCTCCTTAGGGAGAATCAGAGTTAACGTAGTTCAGGCACAGGGTTGTACGCCTTTGAATTAGTATGAGGTTGTTTGAAGGCTTTTTGAATGGCCTATCGTAGTTTGAATTTGATCTGAAAGGCTTTTTGAATTGCCTGATTGAAAAGGATAAAAATCCGTAGTGTCGTGGTTTAGTGTGTTTTGAAGGTTTGGCATACAACCCTGATTTGATATGTCATCGTTAGATGCGATGATCAATAGATTTGATCAGTATAGCTAACGGATTAATGGGCATTGCTGGTTACTCTGATCGATAGATTTGATCGTCGCGGGAAGCAAATTTAATGTATTTTAATAAATTTTATGTTTTATTCTTTTATCCCTCGTCTAATGCGACTAATAGCTTTAGTCGGGTCGAGGAGAGAATTATTCAAGAATTAATTAAATTAATATTTTTTGCCAAATGGGCAATGGGATTGGGCAAATCCTAATATGTTGATGACCTTTCTACGGTTCTTGTGATTTTTAAAATAATTAAATCAATTAAATTGAATAGTCGAAATAATCGGGAAATATAATTCTAAACCCTAGTCACTAATCTAAACCTAATTATATTACCCTAATTGATTAATTAATTACATTAGCTATAATTGATTAACATGTAACCTAAATAATTAAATAATATAGTAAATAAAACAATAAAGAAAACCTGGGCATAATCTTGTATGGTACAATCTTGATGGTGCATGGTAGAGGCACAGCTCCTAGGCGTTAGATTTGAATTGTAGAAGATCTAAGGGCTGATAACGAGGGTGCACCATGGCCAGGACTACGCGCGTTGCATTGAATCTGGAGGTAGAATTCTTGTTAAAAATAAATGGAATGGATGGGATTCGAACCCACGCCTTGTACGTCTGCACATCTTCCTTTTGCCAAGTGAACTATATGCATTAGTTGTTAATACACCAAGCAAAAATATAAAAATATCAAAATACGTGTTAGTTGGAACAAGTCAAAAGGATTGAAGACTGGGTCCCAGTATTGCACGCGTATCCAATAAAAAGGGCTGATGGAAAGTATGACCTTTTGACCATCCAATAAAGAGAAGGGAGAGAAAACGAATGGCTGACGGACGAATAGACTCGCGCCATGCTCATTGCCTTGTGTCGGAGTAACTGTTCATCATCCCCAACCTAGTCGCCTACGGATTTACTTATGGAGGTTGCTGTAAACTTACCTGCGGTTTTTCCTATAATGCTCAACCTGCAAATTTCAACCTATCAAAAGACCATGAGCAACAAGGACACAAACCCAGATCATCTAAACATGATGCTCTGAGTCTGATGGTGTAGTTTTCTTGATCTAAAAGTGCCTGGATCGTGATAACCGAAGTGAGTTCCTTCTTTGCCCTAGCAATGGTGTATTCCAATCCTGACGTCAAAACTCAAGAATAATGGTTCAAATGCACTCCAAATAATCATATCAACTTGAACGAACGGTTAGCATTCATGAAAAACACCTTAATTATCGAAAACGATTTTCAAAAGAAAGAACAAACCGTAGGGACGAATGAGGATGTTCTGGTGCGTTCTTGACTTACTTCTCGATCTGGGATCGGCGCTTACCACCTCAGGAACAAGAATGAACACTCAAACGTGTTGGAGGATGGTTGCAAATCTGAATCCGATGGTGCAAGTTCCTTTGGAAACTTTTGAATTTCAAAACCGTAGTCTTCTCACCTATTTCTCGTCCCCCCTCCTCTTGACTTTATTCAAAATATATATGGTCTTATTAGGTTTAAAGTCCTGGAAAATAATCAATCCATGACATTTTTGAAAGAAAGGTTTTGTATAAAATCTTTCTAAATTAGAACCCCATGCTATTTCATGCACATTTTCCCTTTAATCTTGACCATTGGATTGATTAAATATTTGGAACACAAATCATAAAAATTTATCTCATTTAAATGTGACTTTTATTTTGATTTAAATTGTTTTTAAATGGATTAAATCAAATATAAATAAAATAAAAATCATGAAATAAAATTCATGTGATTAATGGGCCTCTCTTGAGCTTTGGATCACGTGGAGAATTGGAATTTATAGGCCCATTAGTAAAAAAAACCAAACTTGCTCACTTTGCATCTTATGCATTTCCTCAAAATCGCCTAACTTGTACAACTTGTATCTTGCTCAATTTTTGACATATGAAAGTGTTCTTGGACTCTTTAGAAAGCTCAAAGAGTCCTCTAAATGATGCATTTGGTTTTATCTCAATCGGAGTTTCCATGCTCAAGTTATGAGCTTTGACCCAAAAGGTATATTTTATTGACTTTTTAGGGGACCTATAATCTCTTGGGCCATATCTCTTGAATGAAGCATTTCTGGCCTTGGCTTGTGAG
The DNA here is from genome assembly GCF_029867415.1 of Vicia villosa. Taxonomy (NCBI): domain Eukaryota; kingdom Viridiplantae; phylum Streptophyta; class Magnoliopsida; order Fabales; family Fabaceae; genus Vicia; species Vicia villosa. The sequence goes on from NC_081186.1 coordinate 7,138,378, forward strand.
AGGCAAAGTTGTAGAGAATCAAATTTCCTTCAAAATAGGCTTTGGTTGGGAAATTTTTGATGCTCCATGTGAAAGTTATGACCAGTCAAATTTGAGTTGACTTTCTCCTATAAAAAAACCCTAATTTGAACCTTTGCATTTGTTCATTTCTGAGTTTTTATTGATGGATCATGATCTACCTTTGATCAAATTATGGATATAACCTCACATACTTGATGTTGACCAGAAATCTTGAAGTTTGACTGTATTTTGACTATAGTTAACTTTTAGGTTAACATAGTCGATTATTGATCATCTAAGCCATTGAGTGAGCAATCCTCGAAATAGAAGCTTGACTTTTGACATGGAGGTGCCTTGAGACATATGAGGGACATTGAGATCCATTTGAGGCCTTGAATATTCATAATCCTTTGATAAAATGAAAACCCTAGTTTTGGAGATCTTTGATTAGGAGAGAGTGGCTTGAACAAGCCTTTGAACCTTGAGCCATTGAAGATGCATAGAGGAGGGAAAATTTTGGGGTATGACACCGTCTCAACATTTTCCATTGCGCACACCGTTGCTAATTTCCATTTAGGCCACCGTCGCTTTTTGCCATTGAGGTCACCGTCGCTTTTTATGCAATGGATGTGACTCAATGAATGCAACATCCACACAAACACGTCATTTACAACACATCACAAACACCGACTAGACATCATTACTTTTATAGTAGTTCATCACTTCATATTCACGTCGCTATATTGTATCATCATACAACAATTCATCACTTCACAATCACGTTGCTATGTTGTAACATCATACAACAATACATCACCTCACAACAACAATCATAACATCAAACAATTTCATTTAAAGAAAGCTTCGAAAAGGTTTCCAAAGGTTTTCAAATAGAACTCATTACAAAGACATCAATTAAAGCTTCGCGGAGGTTCAAATGGCATTTAAAAAGGAGTTACGGATCAAAAGATACATCACGTCAAAGTTTGAACAAGTTTTGTACAACAGGGTCCGCTCAGCGGCCCTCCAGCGCGCTAGATGAAGTTCAATTTTCCACAAGCCAGCTTGAAGCGCGCTTCTACAAACTAAATTCTGAAACTTTCAGTTTCCACAACTCTGCTTAGCGGGCTCGCGCATTTTTTATTTTTCACTCAGCATCCACTTAGTAAGCCAGGGCTGCTTAGTGGACGTGTGATTATGCAGAAAAATAACAGCAAACATAGAACTGCGAAATCACACACCCACCACCCAAAAATCATTACAAACATCAATTAACCACATATAATTATAGTTTCTAACATCTTTCATCATTAATCATCACTAAAAACATGATTTCAATCACAAATTCATGGAAATTCATCAAAACCTAGGGTTTCTACAACATTCAATTCATGGTTCAACATACCATCTAAACCCACCCTAAGCATCATCATACATCCCTTTAGCATGAAATAACCCCACCCTTACCTTAGGTTTTGGATTGGAACCAACTCTATCTTCAACCTTGAGTTCTCCTCTTATCTTCACTCTTCTCTTCTTTTCCCAATTTTCACCAAATGAGTTCTAATTCTCTAAAACTCTTGTTTGTTAAACCTTCACTACTTTACAATTTACTAATGGGCTCTAATTAGCACCTTTCAATTACTAATACCGACTTAGGCCCACTAACTCATGTCACTTACTAACTTATGCTATTTACTATTATATCCTAATAAAATAATACAATTATCACATAAGCACATAATTAACACAATTGTTAGAACAAGATTTGTTCTGATCAATTATCTTAGTTTTGATGATAACAATAATATGAATTTTGCTTAAGATAATATGGTACTCTAATCCAATGCAATTTCCCTTTCAGGAAATATATAAAGAGTACGCATAATTCAGCGCTCAGAAGCTTTGTCTCAAATGGTTCAGCATGCAACATCAGAACATGGTCTGGCAAGACATCAGAAGATGGTCGAAGCAGAATCAGAACATGGGTCTATGGAAGCATCAGAAGAACAAGAGATCAGAAGCACTGAAGCTCAGAAGATGGTATCACGCTCAGAAGCACTTCAAGGTCAGAAGATCAGAAGATGCTATGCACCAAGCTGTTTGACTCTGATGATATTCAAACGTTGTAATCACAAACATCAGATCAGAAGAAAGTACAAGTGGCAAGCTACGCCGACTGACAAAAGGAACGTTAAAAGCTATTAAAGGCTACGTCAGTAGACACAGCGTGAACAAGGCTCGAGGTAGTTGACAAAAGCGTATAACATTAAATGCGATGTTGTACGGAACACGCAAAGCATTAAATGCATTCAACGGTCATCTTCTCCAACGCCTATAAATATGAAGTTCTGAAGAGAAGCAAGGTTAACGATCCTGAACAAATACAATTCAAATTAACTTGCTGAAACGCTGTTCAATCTAAATTCAGAATCTTCATCTTCATCAAAGCTCACTACATTGCTGTTGTAATATTTTAGTGAGATTAAGCTTAAACGATTAAGAGAAATATCACAGTTGTGATTATCGCTTTTAAGAAGCATTTGTAATACTCTTAGAATTACATTAAGTTGTAAAGAACTAGAGTGATCGTGTTGATCAGAATACTCTAGGGAAGTCTTAGGAGTGAACTAAGCCTAGAGTGATCGTGTTGATCAGTAGACTCTAGAAAAGTCTTAGAGGGTATCTAAGCAGTTGTTCCTGGAGTGATCAGTGTGTGATCAGAAGACTCTGGAAGACTTAGTTGCGGACTAAGTGGAAAACCATTGTAATCCGTGCGATTAGTGGATTAAATCCTCAGTTGAGGTAAATCATCTCTGCGGGGGTGGACTGGAGTAGTTTAGCTAACAACGAACCAGGATAAAAATAACTGTGCATTTATTTTTATCTGTCAAGTTTTTAAAGCTACACTTATTCAAACCCCCCCCCTTTCTAAGTGTTTTTCTATCCTTCAATTGGCATCAGAGCGCCGGTTCTAAGGTGCAAGCACTTAACCGTGTTTAGAAAAGATTCAGGAAGAGAAAAACGCTTCAGTAAAAGATGGTTGATGAAAGTGAAAAGTCTACACCTACACCTGCATCTACATCTGGCTCTGCTGAGCAATACAACGGTAACAATGGTTATACTAGACCGCCGGTATTTGATGGTGAAAACTTTGAATACTGGAAAGATAAACTGGAAAGTTACTTTCTGGGTCTAGATGGTGATCTATGGGATCTTCTGATGGATGGTTACAAACATCCAGTAAATGCCAGTGGCGCAAAGCTGTCAAGGCAAGAAATGAATGATGATCAAAAGAAGCTTTTCAGGAATCATCATAAATGCAGAATTGTTTTGCTGAATGCTATCTCTCATGCTGAGTATGAGAAGATATCTAACAGGGAAACGGCCTATGACATATATGAGTCCTTGAAAATGACTCATGAAGGAAATGCTCAAGTCAAGGAGACTAAAGCTCTAGCTTTAATCCAGAAGTATGAAGCCTTCAAGATGGAGGATGATGAAGACATTGAAAAGATGTTTTCAAGATTTCAAACTCTTACTGCTGGATTGAGAGTTCTTGACAAGGGATACACCAAGGCTGATCACGTAAAGAAGATCATCAGAAGCTTACCCAGAAGATGGGGTCCTATGGTGACTGCATTCAAGATTGCAAAGAATCTGAATGAAGTTTCTCTGGAAGAGCTTATCAGCGCCTTGAGAAGTCATGAAATAGAGCTGGACGCAAATGAGCCTCAAAAGAAAGGTAAGTCTATTGCATTAAAATCAAATATCAAGAAATGCACTAACGCTTTTCAGGCTAGAGAAGAAGATCCTGAAGAATCAGAATCTGAAGAAGAAGATGAACTGTCCCTGATCTCCAGAAGGCTAAATCAACTCTGGAAGACCAAGCAAAGGAAGTTCAGAGGCTTCAGAAGTTCAAGGAAATTTGAACGTGGAGAATCTTCTGATGAAAGAAGATTTGACAAGAAGAAGGTCATGTGCTATGAATGCAATGAGCCTGGACATTACAAGAATGAATGTCCAAATCTTCAGAAGGAATGTCCCAAGAAAAAGTTTCATAAGAAGAAAGGTCTTATGGCAACCTGGGATGAGTCAGAAGATGATTCAGAAGATGAGCAGGCCAACTGTGCGCTGATGGCGACAGAAGATGACGAATCAGAATCTACATCAGAATCAGATTCTGAAGAGGTATTTTCTGAACTTACTAGAGATGAGTTAGTTTTCGGTCTAACTGAACTACTGGAACTCAAGTCTCAGATTAGTCTCAAATACAAAAAGCTGAAAAAGCAATTTGAATTTGAAACAAAGAAGCTTGAGTTGGAGAATTCTGAATTAAAAGAAAAACTTTTAAAATTATCCAATAATGTTGGATCCCCTTCTGATTCAGAAAAATCCACTCCCAGTCTAAACCATATTCTGAAAGAATATGATTTAAGTTTCAGGAAGTTCTTGTCTAGAAGTATTGGCAGAAGTCAGCTAGCTTCTATGATATATGCTGTGTCTGGAAACAAAAGAGTTGGCATTGGTTTTGAGGGTGAAACCCCATACAAACTTGAACCTGTTGATGAAATGAAAATTACATACAAGCCATTGTATGATCAGTTCAAGTATGGCCACTCCCATGATATTAGGCACACTTCACATGCTCAAAGTTTTCACATAACACACACCAAAAAGCATGTGACACAACCTAGGAAATATCATGAAACTCACATTAAAAATTATCATGCTGTTCCTCCTATTGCTTACAATGTTAAACCCAAGTTCAATCAGAACTTGAGAAAATCTAACAAGAAAGGACCCAAGAAAATGTGGGTACCTAAGGATAAGATTATTCCTATTGCAGATATCCTTGACTGCAAAAAGGACAAAGCACAACATGTCATGGTACCTGGACTCTGGATGCTCGCGACACATGACAGGAAGAAGGTCTATGTTCCAAGACCTGGTGCTTAAGTCTGGAGGAGAAGTCAAGTTTGGAGGAGATCAGAAGGGCAAGATAATTGGCTCTGGAACTATAAAGTCTGGTAACTCTCCTTCCATCTCTAATGTACTTCTTGTAGAAGGATTAACACATAACCTCTTATCTATCAGTCAATTGAGTGACAATGGTTATGATATAATCTTTAATCAAGAGTCTTGCAAGGCTGTAAATCAGAAGGATGGCTCAATCCTATTTACAGGCAAGAGGAAGAACAACATTTATAAGACAGATCTGCAAGATCTTATGAGTCAGAAGGTGACTTGTCTTATGTCTGTTTCTGAAGAGCAGTGGGTCTGGCACAGAAGATTAGGTCATGCTAGTTTGAGAAAGATTTCTTAGATTAACAAACTGAATCTGGTCAGAGGACTCCCTAATCTGAAATTCAAATCAGATGCTCTTTGTGAAGCATGTCAGAAGGGCAAGTTCTCCAAACCTGCATTCAAGTCCAAGAATGTTGTTTCTACCTCAAGGCCATTAGAACTCTTGCACATTGATCTGTTTGGTCCAGTCAAAATAGCATCTGTCAGAGGGAAGAAATATGGATTAGTCATCGTAGATGATTATAGCCGCTGGACATGGGTAAAATTCTTAAAACACAAGGATGAGACTCATTCAGTGTTCTTTGATTTCTGCATTCAGATTCAATCTGAAAAAGAGTGTAAAATCATAAAGGTTAGAAGTGATCATGGTGGTGAATTTGAGAACAGATCCTTTGAAGAGTTCTTCAAAGAAAATGGTATTGCCCATGATTTCTCTTGTCCTAGAACTCCACAGCAAAATGGGGTTGTAGAACGAAAGAATAGGACTCTGCAAGAAATGGCCAGAACCATGATCAATGAAACCAATATGGCTAAGCATTTCTGGGCAGAAGCAATAAACACTGCATGCTATATTCAGAATAGAATCTCTATCAGACCTATTCTAAATAAGACTCCCTATGAATTGTGGAAGAATAGAAAGCCCAACATTTCATATTTCCATCCTTTTGGATGTGTATGCTTTATTCTGAACACTAAAGATCATCTTGGTAAGTTTGATTCCAAAGCTCAAAAGTGTTTCCTTCTTGGATATTCTGAACGCTCAAAATGCTACAGAGTATACAATACTGAAACATTGGTTGTAGAAGAATCAATCAATATCAGGTTTGATGATAAGCTTGGTTCTGAAAAACCAAAGCAGTTTGATAATTTTGCAGATTGTGATATTGACATATCAGAAGTTGTTGAGCCAAGAAGCAACGCATCAGAAGCAGAGCTTCTCAGAAGCAAAGAATCTGAAGATCAAGTATCAGCTTCTCTGGAGGATCTAAGCATTTCTGAAGAACCATCTGTCAGAAGATCATCCAGACTCATCTCTGGTCACTCAGAAGATGTCATTCTTGGAAAGAAGGATGATCCAATCAGAACAAGAGCATTCCTTAAGAACAATGCAGACTGTCAATTAGGTCTTGTATCTTTGATCGAGCCAACTTCTGTTGATCATGCTCTAGAAGATCCAGACTGGATAATTGCTCTGCAAGAAGAACTAAATCAGTTTACAAGGAATGATGTTTGGGATCTTGTTCCTAGACTAGATGGATTCAATATAATCGGTACAAAATGGGTCTTCAGAAACAAGCTCAGTGAGAAAGGTGAAGTGGTAAGAAACAAAGCCAGACTGGTGGCTCAGGGTTATAGTCAGCAAGAAGGGATTGATTATACAGAAACCTTTGCACCAGTGGCCAGGTTAGAATCTATTCGTTTATTAATTTCTTTTGCCACTCAACATAACATCACTCTCTATCAAATGGATGTTAAGAGTGCCTTCTTAAATGGTTATATAGATGAAGAAGTTTATGTCCATCAACCTCCTGGATTTGAAGACTCTATGTCTCCTAATCATGTTTTTAAACTTAAGAAATCATTGTATGGATTGAAACAGGCTCCCAGAGCTTGGTATGAACGCTTAAGTTCTTTCCTTCTAGATAATGGTTTCACTAGAGGAAAAGTGGACACTACTCTCTTTTGTAAAACCTTTAAAAGGGATATTTTAATTTGTCAAATATATGTAGATGATATTATTTTTGGAACATCTAATGCTACACTTGGAAAGGAGTTTGCTAAGTCTATGCAGGCTGAGTTTGAAATGAGCATGATGGGAGAACTCAAGTATTTCCTCGGAATACAAATAAATCAAACATCAGAAGGAACGTATGTTCACCAAACCAAGTATGTGAAGGAACTTCTGAAGAAGTTTAATCTTCTAGACTGCAAAGAAGCCAAAACTCCTATGCATCCAACATGCATCCTAGGTAAGGATGAGGTAAGTAAGAAGGTAGATCAGAAGTTATACAGAGGTATGATTGGATCTCTTCTATATCTGACTGCTTCTAGACCTGATATTCTGTTCAGTGTTTGCTTGTGTGCTAGATTCCAATCAGATCCTAGAGAATCTCATTTAACTGCTGTTAAGAGAATTCTAAGGTATCTGAAAGGTACTACTAATGTTGGCTTAGTTTACAGAAAATCTAAAGAATACAACTTAGTAGGATTCTGCGATGCTGATTATGCTGGAGACAGAATTGAAAGAAAAAGTACTTCAGGAAGTTGCCAATTTCTTGGAAGTCACTTGATCTCCTGGTACAACAAGAAGCAAGCAACTATTGCTCTATCAACAACAGAAGCAGAATATGTCGCTGCTGCTGGTTGTAGTACACAGATGCTCTGGATGAAGAGTCAGTTAGAAGATTATCAGATATTTGAGAGTAACATTCCTATATTCTGTGATAATACTTCTGCTATATGTTTATCTAAGAATCCTATTCTTCATTCAAAAGCTAAACATATTGAGATTAAACATCATTTCATAAGGGACTATGTTCAGAAGGGTGTTATATCTTTAAACTTTGTTGATACAGACCATCAATGGGCTGATATCTTTACAAAACCCCTGGCTGAAGATAGGTTTAAGTTCATTCTGAAGAACATCAGTATGGATTTATGCCCAGAATGAGCAGATGAGAAGTTCTTATGTATGAGTAACTTCTGAAATGAAAATGGATTATTTTTTTTATCAGAAGTTCTGATTGAAATCTTTTAGAAATTATGATTCGGTTATTACTAACGTTTCATTGTCTAAGTTGATTCAGAACCTCTTTTAAAGCAAAACAGTTGTTACGTTTTTATCTCGGGATGGTAAACCTGTCGTTACTATTCATGGATAAGCGCGCGTGCAGTTGAAGGGACGCCGACCATAGGTAACTGTGCTAGTCACCTCATTTGTCTTTATTATCTCTCCTCACGTCACGTAACATTAAATGCTATTCATCATTCGTTTCACTTTATTTTCTTTTAAATACTCTTCAAACTCTTCTCTTTCCCTCTCAACTCTCTCTATCTCTTTGCATTCCTCATATAGTTTTTCTCTCTCTCTTCCGTTTTCGTCTCTTGCTCAAACCTAGCGTTCACCCTAAGCCTGTTGAAGATCTATGACTCAAAGGCGACAGATCTCTGCATATCTCGGGATGGCTCTCCTAATACCTCTCAAGTCAGACCTCTTCTTTGATGTTGTTATCAACTTTCACCCAAAGACAGAAGACTTTCTTGAGTTATGGGAGGAGGTTAAGAATGATATTCTTAACTTCTATGTTGAGGGAAAGCCCCGTTTGCAACATTAGCTCTCTGTCTGTGAACTGTCCCTCTCTTCCTCTTTGGTCACTTGGATCTCTCCTACAGTGGAGGTTCCAGTCTGGAAGACAAGAGTCCACAGGGATTCTTGATGGGTTGACACCGAGCGTGTCCTGCTAGGGTGCTGTTTTTAATTTTTGTAGTCATTTCCTCTTGGGATGACTTTTTATGTATTTGCTAGGAATGTTTCTCATCTTGTTAAACATAGGAACCTTTTGTAATATCTTTTGATTATCAATGAAAAGTTTCTTTGCTTTTACATTCCAGTAATTCTATTTGTCGTTTTATGCATCTGAATCTTTTGAAATATTCTTTTTGATGTTATGACAAAAAGGGGGAGAAGATAAATGATAAATGATTTGATTAAATCTATCAGTTGCTGGGTAAAGCTCCCACACATTCACTAACAAGAACTGCAAAGTTCTATATGGTTTAAGTGTTTTGCAGGTATAAAAAAGTGAAGAAAATCTTCAAAGCAAACACAAAGCAAAACCATGGAAACTGAAGCAAGCTGAGTGCTATCAAGCTTCAGAGATCAGAAGCAAGAAAGAAAAATGAATCAGAAGCACTGATAATAGAATTTGATCTATATCTGTCTATTTATTTTGACAAAATTCTAATTTGCTCTGACACATATAATGTTATGGCTCTGATACATTATTTGCTCTGATACATTATTCTAGCCTATATGGCTCTGATTCATATAATGTGTTCAAACATACATTTTATGTTCTAACTCGTTCATGCTGACTTTTGTCGTTTAGTTTTTGTTCTGTAACATTTCAGGATGTAGAGATGCTCAGATGATGCTCTGGTACATTCAACAATGTTCTGATACAAATCTAGCATGAAGTGATGTTGGTAGAAATTCAAAGCTCTGAAGCTATCCGAGGGAAGCAGAAATCAGAAGCTGCGAATGTTCTAAAAGATCCAGAAAACTCGAGTTCTGAAGCTGTCCTGAATGGAAGCAGAAATCAGAAGCTATGAATGTTCAGAAGATCAAAGAAATTCAAGTTCTGAAGCTGTCCTGAATGGAAGCAGAAATCAGAAGCTGTGAATGTTCAGAAGATCAAAGAAATTCAAGTTCTGAAGCTGTCCTAGATGGAAGCAGGAATCAGAAGCTGTGAGTGTTCTAAGGATCTAAGGAATTTCTAGTTCTGAAGCTGTCCTATGGAAGCAGAAGTCAGAAGCTATGAATTCTCTGAAGACAAGAAGCTTATATGATCGTCTCTACCGAAATAATCAGGGAAGTCTTTTATTAAAAGTTCTTCGAGTATTTATTTCAGGGGGAGATTATTTATCTCAGGGGGAGATTGTTAATCTCAGGGGGAGACATATTCATATGCTTATGCTATAGCTGTGTAATTTGTCTTTTGCCTACTACTCTTTCTGATCGCAAATTCATATCATTTATATATGTTTTTGTCATCATCAAAAAGGGGGAGATTGTTAGAACAAGATTTGTTCTGATCAATTATCTTAGTTTTGATGATAACAATAATATGAATTTTGCTTAAGATAATATGGTACTCTAATCCAATGCAATTTCCCTTTCAGGAAATATATAAAGAGTACGCATAATTCAGCGCTCAGAAGCTTTGTCTCAAATGGTTCAGCATGCAACATCAGAACATGGTCTGGCAAGACATCAGAAGATGGTCGAAGCAGAATCAGAACATGGGTCTATGGAAGCATCAGAAGAACAAGAGATCAGAAGCACTGAAGCTCAGAAGATGGTATCACGCTCAGAAGCACTTCAAGGTCAGAAGATCAGAAGATGCTATGCACCAAGCTGTTTGACTCTGATGATATTCAAACGTTGTAATCACAAACATCAGATCAGAAGAAAGTACAAGTGGCAAGCTACGCCGACTGACAAAAGGAACGTTAAAAGCTATTAAAGGCTACGTCAGTAGACACAGCGTGAACAAGGCTCGAGGTAGTTGACAAAAGCGTATAACATTAAATGCGATGCTGTACGGAACACGCAAAGCATTAAATGCATTCAACGGTCATCTTCTCCAACGCCTATAAATATGAAGTTCTGAAGAGAAGCAAGGTTAACGATCCTGAACAAATACAATTCAAATTAACTTGCTGAAACGCTGTTCAATCTAAATTCAGAATCTTCATCTTCATCAAAGCTCACTACATTGCTGTTGTAATATTTTAGTGAGATTAAGCTTAAATGATTAAGAGAAATATCACAGTTGTGATTATCGCTTTTAAGAAGCATTTGTAATACTCTTAGAATTACATTAAGTTGTAAAGAACTAGAGTGATCGTGTTGATCAGAATACTCTAGGGAAGTCTTAGGAGTGAACTAAGCCTAGAGTGATCGTGTTGATCAGTAGACTCTAGAAAAGTCTTAGAGGGTATCTAAGCAGTTGTTCCTGGAGTGATCAGTGTGTGATCAGAAGACTCTGGAAGACTTAGTTGCGGACTAAGTGGAAAACCATTGTAATCCGTGCGATTAGTGGATTAAATCCTCAGTTGAGGTAAATCATCTCTGCGGGGGTGGACTGGAGTAGTTTAGTTAACAACGAACCAGGATAAAAATAACTGTGCATTTATTTTTATCTGTCAAGTTTTTAAAGCTACACTTATTCAAACCCCCCCTTTCTAAGTGTTTTTCTATCCTTCAACAATAATTCACATAAACACATAACATAATTAATTAAATTAAAAATGGGCGTTACATCATGCGTGGGTTGGTTTGGTCCCTCACGCCTTGGTCGACTGTGCCCGTCAGCCGTGGGTGGATTTGGTCCCTCACGCCTTGGTCGACTCTGCCCGTCAGCCGTGGAGGCCTGGAACAATGGGTCGATTTTGAACAGATTAGGGTTTTGGTTGTTGTTTTCGGCCATGATGATAAAAGGTTTAATTTTGCCGTGATCTTTGTTTAGGAAGGATGGGAAGAAAGTTTTTGACAGACGGCGCCACTGATCTTACCTGATCAGAAGGAACTCTGTGGCCTGCAACGAACTGGATCTTGGAAACTGTGGAAGGGTGTAACCGTAAGGTACTCCAATGCCAAAGTGAGAAGAGAGAGCTATCAGAGCGCAAGTACAAGGTAAAGAGAGAGCGAATAATGTTACCTGACCCTCTAATGAAAGAGGGTATTAATAGCCCCCAACGCTGGGCCAAGGTTTTCTAGTTGGGCCAAATCCAAAGGAGGCTCACGTGTTAGAAAACTGCCAGAATTCCATGTGTTAGGGCTGAGTCAGCAGGTGGCTGGTATTCTGGATGAGTGGAGCGAAGGGTCCGGAGCAGTCTGCCCGAATCCCTCGCTAGTGGGTTTGACCACGTGAGTGCATGCGGCGCTGACGGTTACAAAGGATAGTACACACGCGAATTGGGCCAGAACCGGATTTAGGCCTGTTTGGTTACAATTATAGGATTGGGCCTATTTGGTCGTGACCCAAGTGTTGGGCCTACTCGGTCCAGACCGGAACATTTTCTATACAAGTTTGAAAAGGAAATGCTAATGGATCTCAAATAGTTTTGAAATTTGAAAATTTTGAATTTTTTAATAAACCAAAGAGTTGGTCACTGATTTTGTTTGGAATTGTCTTAGAAATATGTTTAGATATATTGTGAACGGATTTTATGTGAATCTATTGGAGCTTGTTAAGAATAAAGAGAAGTAACCTCAGTTCTCAGTGAATATAAAATTGCTTAAAAAAAATCATAATAAGAATGAAAGTCATATTATGTACCTTTAAATATGGAAAGACAAACATGGTCTAAAAGAATGGCAATCATTTCATAGGTTGAAAGAAGAAAATTGTATTGTTTACTAAAAGAATCAAAATAGAAGTAAGACTTCTTCTTTACATATCTAGTTAGATATAGTCAAATTGTCTACTTCTACATCATGAAATTATGATACTTGATATTGATCTAATATTTATTTGAATTTGAATGTGAAGAATCTTTAAAAAAAAAATAAGACATTGACTATAATTAAGTCAACCTACATCTAAAATAAAACAATGTGTTTTATTAACTATACTTAAACTTAGATTAGAGTTTGGAATGAAACGAAATAATAATTATTAACTTTCATTTATTAATATAAATATTAATTATAAGTCTTCCATACAAAGAATATATATATATATATATATATATATAGTAGGTCCAATATAATTAGTATTTTCTGTTTGTATTGTTTTATTTTTTTTTCATATGAAGCACGTGGTATGCCACTCTACGCACTTTTCTCATGCCCCTATTTTTTTGTTTTGATACTTTCTTAGTGATGCAGTTATATATACTGCAACTGTACTCTCTCTTTATCATCAATGAAGAATAATTCTTAGATCATATTTCATATTTAGTTACTCAATATGTTATCATTCGCTTTTTCGATCTAGGTTTTCTTCCTTCTTCTTCATTATTCACTATGCCGCCACGCCTAGTCTCACAACCCACTGATCCAATTTTGGATCAAACCAGTCCCTTTTATGTTCATTCTAGTGATGGCCCTTCGTCTGTCTCCATCACCCCTGTTTTGACTGGTTCAAACTATCACTCTTGGGCTAGATCTATGTGTAACATCCCTAATTGGCTAAGCATGATAATGTACCTATGAGGAATTATTATGAAGAAACAAGTGGACTAGTTAGAAACAAAAAGGAATTGGTTAGAATGGAACTACATGGCAAGAGTGTAAATATCTTGTAGTTGAAGGGTGTTTTGGTCTTTTAACACGAGTGCATGAGTTTAAGACATTGTTTTGCTTATAGATCAGAATTTTATGAGTGGAATAGAGAGAGAGAATGAATAGAAACTCATATTCATCTCCATTTTCGTAACAAGGCTACAGACTCCACTAAAAGTGCCATAACTTTCTACTCACATCTCCGATTCAGGTAATTCTCAAAGCTTTGGATTCTACACGAAATTCTCTTCAATTTGCATATAAATTTTGCACTCATAGTTGGTTTATTGATGGAGATATTAAAGTTTGAAGATTGATGACTGATGCTGAAAATGAGTACAAGTGGAATACGGGTTTGATGAATTTGGAGTTGGAGTTTTGGTCAAGTTAGGAGCTCAATTGCAGCATGTTCATCATCCAAAGCTCCATTGATGCAAGGTGAGTCCTTAGTTAGATACCTTGGGGAATTTGTATGCAAGGGTTTATGTTGGGAATTGGGGTTTGAGTGATAATCCATAATTGCATGTGAGTAACTTGTTAATTGATGAGTACATTTTGCATGTTGATGATTCTGAATATATGTATGCTATGAAATTCGTTGGGACTGTATTGAGGATGCAGGGAATCAATCATAGGGCATTTGGGACTGGTTTAGGACTCTTAGAATGCAGAAAAATTGATTCTGCTATAGGGTATTCAGTTACGGGTCTTTGGGTAACCGATTACGCTGTTAAAAATGCAATTTTGGGCTGTTTTTAGGGCCAGTAATCGGTTACTCTCTTTGGGTAATCGCATACCTTGGGCGCAGAGGGAAAAACTTGCAAACTTCGGAAATTCATAATTTTTGCATCGTAAGTCCGTTTCGCGCAAACTTTATATCGTTGGAAAGCTAGCGATGTGTAATTTCTAATAAAATTGGTCCCCAAATCAGAATTCTTGATTTAATTATATTTGAACCCCACTTAGTGTGTCTTGTCGAGTTAAATTGTATGTAGTTATTTTCCCCGAGAACAGTTTCATTCCGTAAAGGGAACCGGATGTCTCCTTAGTCATGTGAGACTTGTTTAATTGGTATTTAAACATGTTAATGTCATATACGATCATGGATGTGGTAATTTTAATATGTGAATTATGCATGATTAGAATGAATTAATCTCATAGCACTTAATTGTTATGTTATGTTGAAATGTGAATGATATATTGTGATGAGATATGAACATTCTATTAATACCCGTTGTTTCGGTTAAAAAATTGGGATTGTGTGCTTGCGTGTTTTGGCGCTTGATATGTGTGTATGCTTGAATCGAAACGGGCCGGGGGCTAGGTTGCGTTATGTCCCGGGCTTTGTGATCAATGGGACCACCCCGATCATGTGATCTTGGGCTCACACCTGAGCTACCGTTGCAGTGTGCTTGTGAGGGTCTTGAGGCATTTTCCCACTTGGCGTTAACACACTTGCGTGCTCGGTATGGTGGCGTTATGCGACTAAGTAGGCCTATGCATACCAGGTAAACCATCTCTAGTGGTGCCATGTAGGCTACATCACTAGGCTTTCGCCCGATGGATCCATGTGTCAAGATGGCGTATTGTACTCGGCGTTAACACACGTGCGTGAAGATGGTTAATGGGACAATGACGCCAATTAGGCTAAAGTCATCTCGCGGCTATTTAGGCTTGTGTGAACCCGTCTAATCATCTTGAGGTGTGCTTGTACAAGTCTCTTGACAATAGGCATGGGCGTGATTCATCGAGGGTGTGTTTTATAACCTAGTCGAGGCATTAACGCGTTTCTGGATTCCCCGTATATGGATGCGGGTTTGAATACTTGGTTGCTTATATAATTTTATATTTGCATTATGAGTCCTATGGTGGACGATTCCTTGTTTTCTCCGTACTTGTACCGGATGTGAGGATAAACCCCGAATCAATGGTGGATTCAGTTTTGATGTATGTACCCTGTAGATCCGAGAGGACCCATAGGATAGGAGGACTCACTGAGATTTAGTAATCTCACCCCAATCAACTTATATTTTTTCAGGTGCAGTTTAGTAGTGTTTGGTCAGTAGCAGGTTTGGACTGAAGACATGGAAGTGGTGATGGCTTGGAGACCTCGTCAGATCTCATTTTCCGCTGTGCAGATCCATTGAAGACACATGTTTTGCTATTCCTAGTAGAATTTCATGTTGTAATCAATATGGATCTTTCTATATCTAAAGCTTTTGTATGTACTCAGTATCAATTTTTAACGTTTCATGCATAATATACTAGTCAGTTATGTATGGGGTGTTACAGTTGGTATCAGAGCAGGTCGATTCTTGGTCGAGCCATGAGACATCACTAACAATTACCTTCCTCCTCACATGTGCGCGTTTCTAGCCTAATTTTACTGATATCTCATTGAGTCGTTGAACTTGATCAACTCATCGACTAAGTGCAAGAAAGTAGAATTACGGCAGAACCGCCACGAGGACTCTTAAACATGTAAGTGTCATGAACCCAAGTAGCAAGGATTAGTTGGTTGGTGAATGGTATATGGAAGCTGGATATATTGGACGACATAAGTAGAAGGAATGTTGGAGTTGTCAAGTTTAAGGAGAGCGTTTGAAGCGAAGTAGTGATACCCGAATTGTCAAAGTGTGTATTGAGACAACTAGAACCCCCAGGATTTTGACTGGACGAAGTGAAACTTTCTCTAAGTTTTGGTAATAGAAATGGAAATCCAAACAGATTGAGTAGGAGCCTTGTAAGTGATATTCCCCAAAGGTGTTGAGCCAGGAATTAGTAGGATTCAGTACTGATCATGCTGTCGGTGTTGGGTGTGACTAATGAGCTAATAGGATAGAATAACCTTTCGAAGTGTGGACACAGAAGTCAGACCTTTCTGATTACGCTGGTACGGACAATGATTGGATGGGCGAAGTATTAGATCTTGATCCAACTTGAAGTACCCTAAGCGAGAGTAGTTTCCTAGTGAAGGTTGGTGGAATATACGAACGTGGTAACTTACGATTGAGCGAGGCTTGAATACCCGGTCGATAGAAGAGGATGTGTATTTCTGTTCTTATCATTTTATATTTAAGTTCTAGAACTACGCTATACGAAATATGAAAGGATATAGAAGCGTGAAATGCAGTAACCTAAGTTCTTGTTAGTTGTGGTTTGTCTGACCCCGAGTGAAGCCATAGAACTACGCTTGGCGTTGGGCGTTTAGAAAAACAAGAACTAGCACCTATCTGGAACGTCAGTAGGATGATCGCAGTTGCGTCGGATGTTAGGAACTATAGTATTCCTATCTGAACTGAATTATCCTTGGAATCTCATGCATGCGTGAGACGAGTGGGTACGCGCACTGCATGGTAATCTGAAGTTGAACTTCAAATCTTCGTACTTGCCATTTTGGTTTTCCGAGTAAGTAAACCTTGATGTGTAGCACTCTCAGGTTTTAGCATCTTGAGGAGTGTGATTCGAAGGATTTGAGGAACGAAGAACCTATTGGAGGCCTGTTCAAACACTTGTCGGTTGCGACTATAGGATACGCGTGGGGATCATTATACGCCACTGAGGTAGGTAACCTGGATACATGGCCTCGGAGTTGGACCCCCATGTTGGTACTACCAGACGGGTATAATGCCACAGTATTGCTATTGGGTACAAGATGCGTGAGTCATCCTTTTTCCGACATGTGTGAGACAAAGGTGATCTGAAGCTCAAGGTAGAATTCTGATTTGACACTCGTGAGACACATATCCAGACTCTCATAAGGTATGTGGGATAAGGATCCATACGTCGCGCTCGATAGTAGAGGAATAACTAGACAAGCGATGGTGAGATGGATCAAGATCCGATACTATGCATATAGAGACTCTGAATGATCTTGCTCGCGCAAGTTAGAGACAGATTATACCTTGCAGACGTTCTCGTTTCATGAAGTGTTAAGTTGGCAATTTTTGCATGAGTATATAGAGTGGGACTCATGTGCGTTCATGATATCCTGGTCAGCATGGTGAGTGGCTATCATGTACCATTGGCAACCGATGATGGAATATGCGAATTGTATCTTAGACTAGTTTCATGTGTGACGTATCTGGTAGAGTGTCTGTAGATACTCTGAGTGAAGAAATGTCAATCTTGGTAAAGCATAGACATTTTGGTTTGAGAACTGCTGAGGAGTCTATAAGAGAGATGTTTGAAATACAAAGCTCAATTTCTTGCATTGTGGTTACACTCCGACCGTTGGAAGCACTGCAATGAAGGATGCAGCCACCAAGGAAGTCAGTTGAGTGTCTGATTCAGAGGTGGAACAGACATTAGATGACTGTGTGAATGGAGTGTGGCTATGGGAGGATTGTTATATCAGTAAGTCGCACGAGTTATCAGAGATGATATTATGTTAAGAGAATAAAGGTGTATGGTTGGGTAGAAGTTGTGTAAAACTGCTAGAGTTATCATGAGCTGCAGTACGTTTTTGAAGGGTTCATTATACCGGCTAAGCAACCAGACTTGTTGGAAGGGAAAAACATAGAAGTTGTACGTTGTGGAAATTAGTGACAAGGACAGACCTCTAAGTAAGTGAGTATTTGGGTTTCAATGTCCTAAGATCGAAACGTGTGCCTAAGTTGTAGTAGATGAACTAATATGGAATGACAGAGTAAGTAGAAACTTGATTCTTGGGAATACGCAACTTTGGGAAGTAGTAGTCGATGATGGATGTATATGGAGTTCTGGCACGTGTGGTAGTTGGAGACATATGTGCCTGAGGTCTTATCATGCGGTGTGTTGTATGAATCTTGATGAAGGACCGTTGTTATTCGAGGAGAGGGTAAAGCTTAGTGAAGTATTAAAACTAAGTGAATTATGGATAGAACGTGACTCAAAGGATCTCAAGGTGTGTGAATTGTTGGAATTAGAGTAGCGCAACGGATCAAGGAAGAATCAGATAAGTCTGAGGTAGGAATGAATGGACTATTTGTAGGATTTTATGTTGCGATGAAAGTATCTTCCTAAAGGAAATTGTCGGAGAAAAGTTTCATTCATTCCAGTCTCTCAAGGATCACCATAACTCGAGAGGTGTTGTCAATGGACTAGCTTAGGAATACATTTTGTGGATGGCATGCGGTCCGATGTTCGTAGGCTATCAGTTTAGCTGGTAAGTCACAAGGGTTGGACTCAGTATCGTGACTACTGAAATACTGGAGGTTAGTGAGGACATTCAGCTGGCACAAGTTCCTTGTGGTTATGCCTTGCGTACTATGATTGTACAGGAAGACTGGGATAATGGTTACAGGTCAGTTGTTGAATTTCGCCTCTTATCAGTAGAATCTTGTGCGAAATTGTCGAATGTCAAGGCTATAGTTGCAAGATGCTACACCTTTGTGGTTTGCGGTGACAATTATTATGTCTAGACTGGAGTAAGGGTTAAAGAAAGGAGATTCAATTGTATAAGTAAAAGTAAACTTGGGACAACCATCCTAAGACTTTGGGAACCGGAAGCTAAGACCAAGAAATTTGGCTAACACCTAATGGCATTGTATGGACTCGAGTGGAGAATAATTTGAAGTGTTGTCGCAGAGGTGACATTGTGGCAGTAATTCTCGAACGGGAAGTATTTCTAGTAGCTAGGTGAATCAGTAATGTTTGTTCAATGAGGGTGAGCATGTCAGAGATTGAACGAAGGATATCCGACATGAGTGGATTATTAGGATTGCTGAAGTCATGGAAGTCTAGTATAGAGCAGTAAAGGCCTAGGACCCTAGAAGGATCTTTCCCCAGGTATGTCAAGACGAAGTACTTGAACAGACGTGTTGCTTGACAGTTAAGGTTCTGATCATGTATAGTGGGACGCAAGTGTTTTTGAATATTATGTTTCTTCGGATTGAAGGAAACTCAGGCAGAGTAGTGAAGCTATCCAAAAGTGGAATGTAAGTAACATTTCATCCCCGGTTGAGAGAGATATGGAGAGTTATTTCTGAAGGATAGAAAAACACTTAGAAAGGGGGGGTTTGAATAAGTGTACTTTAAAAACTCTTAAGATAAAAACAATTGCTCAATGATTTTTATCCTGGTTCTTTGTTACTGAAACTACTCCAGTCCACCCCCTTAGAGTGATTTACCTCACCTGAGGATTTAATCCACTAATCACACTTGATTACAATGGTTTTCCACTTAGATACCCTCTAAGTCTTCTAGAGTATTCTGATCACAACCTGATCACTCTAGGAACACAATGCTTAGATACCCTCTAAGACTTTCTAGAGAATCCGATCACAACTTGATCTCCTCTAGTTCTTTACAAATAAATGTAAACAAATTCTTACAAGAGTATTACAATGCTTCTTAAAAGCTATAATCACAACTGTGATATTTCTCTTAAAGTTTAAGCTTAATCTTGCTAAAAATATTACAACAGTAATGAAGTGAGGTTGAAGATGAAGTTTGAGAGCTTTTGAATTTGACAGTGTTTCTGTAAGTTTGCGCAAAGTGTTGTATTCAGCTTCTCATCAGAACTTCTATTTATAGGCGTTTGAGAAGATGAGTGTTGGGAGCATTTAATGCGTTGTGTGATCCGTACAGCATTGCATTTAATGTTTCACTCTTTTGTCAACTACCTCGATCCTTGCTTTTCCTGCTTTAACTGATGTTGTCTTTAATAGCTTCTAACGTTCCTTTTGTCAGTCAGCGTAGCCTTCCATCTTGTACTTGCTTCTGATCTGATCTTTGTTGATACAACGTTTGAATATATCAGAGTCAAACAGCTTGGTGCAGAGCATCTTCTTGTCTTCTGACCTTGAAGAGCTTCTAGCGTGATACCATGGGAACTTCAGTGCATCTGCTTCTGATCTCATGTTCTTCTGATGCTTCAATAGACAATGTTCTGATTCTGGTTGACCATCTTCTGATATCTTGCGAGAGCATACTGATGTTGCATACTTGAACCTTCTGAGTCAGTGCTTCTTGCGCTGATTTTGTGCATACTCTTTATATAATTCCTGAAATGGAAATTGCATAGAATTAGAGTACCACATTGTCTCAAGCAAAATTCATATACATTGTTATCATCAAAACTAAGAATATTGATCAGAACAAATCTTGTTCTAACAATCTCCCCTTTTTTGATGATGACAAAAACATATATAAATGATATGAATTTGCAATCAGAATATCATACGGCTAAAGACAATTACACAGTTAGAGCATAAGCATATAAACATAGTGTGTGAATATGTCTCCCCCTGAGATTAACAATCTCCCCCTGAGATGAATAATCTCCCCCTGAAATAAATACTGGAAGAAATTTATAAATAAAGGACTTCTCTGAGTATTTTCCATTTTAGTTGAGACGTTCACATATGCTTAGATCTTCAGAACATTCAAAGCTTCTACTTCTTGCTTCCATAGGACAGCTTCAGAGCTTTGAATTTCTTTTTGAATCATTACATGCTACATTGTATTAGAACATTGTTGAATGTACCAGAGCATCATCAGAGCATCTCTACATCCTGAAATGTTTCGGAACAAACTAAATGACAAAAGTCAGAGCATGAATGAATCAAAACATAAGATATGTATCAGAGCATATAATATGTATCAGAATCACATAAAAATGCATCAGAACATATAAGGAATAAGAATGTGTTAAAGCATATTCTGCCACGAGAATATAAGAACATTTTTCCTTCTTGCTTCTGATCTTGAAGCTTCACAACGCTAAGCTTGCTTCAGATTCCATGAGCATGTTTCTATATAGAATTGTTTTTCCCCATGTCTTTGCTTCTCATGTTGAGCTTTTTCAGAATGTCTTTAATCCTGCAAAAAATCGCAAGCATAGAACTTGCAAATTCTGTTATAAATGTGGAGACTTACTCCTAGCAACTGATAATATAAATCAAATCATTTATCACATTTTCTCCCCCTTTTTGTCATAACATCAAAAAACATAAAAAGATTCAAGATGAAAAACAAACAATATGAGAGAAAAGAAGATAGTATTCATTGATTTCATCAGAAAATGATCAGAAGATACAAAAGGAGATGCAGAGAAACATATGCAAGAACAAAGAGACAACTAAGATACAAAAGACTACGACTAGCCTAGTTTGGAAACTATCTTGGCCAGAAGGTCATGAATCCCAACATTGCTTTCCTTCTGTTCCTTTATGAAGTCTCTGAACTCTTCATGTGCTATATCATGCTTATCCAGGCGAGAAGCAAGAACATCTTGATTCTGTTAAAGAGCCTTGATAGCGTTCACCAGAACGGAGGGTTCAGCAGAAGAAGATGCATTGCTATCATTCAGAGGGATAGCATTACCAGCAGCAGCATCCAGAGTGAGAACATCACCTTGATTTTCCTGAACAGGACTTTTCTCAGAAGGATGATTCTCAGCATCTTCCATCTCAACATCTGAATCTGATTCAGAAGCATTCTCAGCATATTCTGGATCAGGAATCACAGAATCTTCATTCTCCAGAGCTTGAAGAATCTCAGCCAGATTCTTTGGAGGAATGGGAGCAGCAACTTCTAAAGGGTAGACAACTTCAGGAATGACCATATCTGGTGCTTCCTCAGAAGGATTCACCCTTAGCCAGTTGAATAACCATTGGAAGTCTCCAGTCATAACCGAAAATGTTTACTTCCACACAACAATCTCCCAAGAATGTGCTTCTTGTTCAGCTTCTGAAGCTTCTGCCAGTTCATCAAAAAAACTTTCTCTTCAAAACAATATCTGCCTCCAAGAGGACTATGCCAGAAGTCTTCATAGAGTCTGAGAATCTTACGAGGACCTGGAGCTGTTGCTATGCACTTCTTTTGAAGCTCCAGAAACATAGAGTCCATCTTTCTTCTGAAGATTCTCCAGAGATTTCTGAAAGCCACATCATCCATCTTGGTTTGATATGTAGTTTTCAAGGCATCTAACCCTTCCTGCATCCTAATGTTTACCACTCCAAAATTTACACCAACAGAAAGTTCCTTACGAAATTTGAATTTGAGTTTGGCGGAGTTTGGTTTCAGAAGGAAGTAGGGTTGAGGTTCTCTATCGAGACAAAGAGATGATTCTGCTTCATTCTCAAAGTCTAACACCACTAGCTCAGGTTTAGGACGAGACTTGGGTGTGTAATTGCAATCACGAAGCAATTGCTCATGTGACGCAGAATCTAGGAGGTCAGAGGTGGAGGGATTATTTTGAGTGGGGATGAAATGGGTTCATAATTAGCATGAGGAGGAGGCTGAGAAGTGGAGATACTTGAGTGAGGAGGAAAGAGGGTTTGAAGGGGTTGGATATCAAGAACGAGGGTTTCAAGGGGATGGTCAGAAGCAACGTTGGTTGTGGGTGGAGATGGAGGAATGAGAGCATTTGTGGTAGGTAAAGAAGGAGGGGTAAGAACATTAGTTTGGGGAGAAGAAGGAGGTGTGAGAACATGGGTGAGTTGAGGTGATTCTGATGGGGCCGTTTCTGGTAGAGTTTCTGGTTGAGGGGTAACCGGAACTTCTATTGGTATAGATTCTGAAATTAAAACAGAGCCTGAAACAGGTTCAGAAATATGTATACTTTTGGACATATTCTGAAGAGCTTCAAATTGAGCTTCAAGTCTTTTCTGCTTCTTCTTCTCATACACAGTCTTTGCCTTCCCAAGAGAAATTTCCCTTCTTCTGGCAGTTTACAGTCTCTCTTTCTCTCTATCCACAGCTTCTTGACCTTCAACTTCTTGAGTTGCAGCTTCTTGATTTACTTTTCCTTGCTGATTCACAGCTTCTGGAATCTCTCCTTCTTCATCCGAATCTTCTATAATAAATTTTCTTTTATTTTTCTTCTTCTTTTCTGCTTCCTTTCCATCTTCTACATTCTTATTATTTTTCAACTTTCTCTTCTTCTTCTTTCTCTCAGCACCTTCTTGTTCAGTATTTTCATTTTCAACTAATACAGCCTGATTTTCTTCAGCAGTAACTTCTTTTTCAGCAGCATTTTTGACAACTACTGCAGCAGCTTCTTCTTGGATTTCCTTCTCCTGGTTAACAGAAGGACGATCAAACTTACGCTTTGTCCTTCTTTCTTTATTGGCAACAACTTCTGGTGCAGCTTCTGAAACATCTTCTGAAACTGCAGGCATGGAAGTAGAAGCTTACTTACGACCACCTTTAATAGGGGCAGAGCACCACCTTCCTTGAGAGAGTTAAGGTATTTGGCCTTAACTTCTGGCAGCTCACTTCTGAAGAAAGTTTTGAACTCAGCAAGAATAGGACTTCTTCTGCTTCTTACTCTAGGGAGAGGTTGAAGAATGACTCTAACAGCTTGAATAAGGTTCATCTTTCTCAAGGTGTAGGCATTCAAGCAGCTTCCTATATCAGTAACAGTATCCTTGATGATTCCTTGAACTTCCAAGTCTTCAATAGTCTTGGAGTGAACCAAAAGATTGGTAATGATTCTTCCAAAAGGAATGATATTTCCTTTCTTCGTTCTGAACTCATTTCTGAAATCCCTTGCTACATGCCACATATGATTGAAAATTATGTAGATAATATCAACCTTCTTCTGAGTGCCAATGCAGTACAGAATGTATTGTTGTTCCTTGTTGACAAAATCTGGAGAATGTGTGGATTTTCTGTGATAGAAACACCCTAGAAAAATCTTGGTCCAGACTTTGTAAAGATCTTTTATGTCTTTGACACGCTTTGTATTCTCCACATCCGTGTAGATTTCAGTCAGAACGGCATCCCAATCTGTTCTCAGATCAAATTCAAAGACACCATCAGAGTTTCTTAAGTCGAACATCATTCTCAGAATGTTCTCAGTGATGACAATCATTCTTCCATGAACAAAGGATATAATGGCTTTAGGGGCTACCACAACATGAACCCAAAATTCCTTTACTAGTTCTGGGTAAACCGGTCCACAGAACTCAGAAAATAATGACGTCCAACCTTGAAAGGGCATGTTATCCTTGAGATGAAACTCATGTTCTTCAGGACTGTCAAAGTCAACCGCTAATTCACAAATCACTTCTAACTCATTCCTCGGAATCGAGCAAGTGATTACAGGAACAATCTATTGTTCTTCTCCTTGATTATGCTGCTGAGACAAGGTACAAACTACTTGCGATGAAGAAGCAGCCATTTGAGCACTACTGAGATTACTGGGTTTCTTCTTGGTTTTGTGTTTAGGGTTAGAGAAAAGGGCAAACAGGTTGCAGAAATGCATGCAAGAAGAGAGAGAATGAGAGCGAAAAAGAATAAACGTTATGATTTGAAATGAATATATAGGGGCGGATTTGAAAAAGAATGCAATAAAATTATGAGAATGAACAGTTACAGAAACAATTGAAATCAAATGCATTAAATGATGAGTGACGTTAGGTGAGAGAACATGATATTTGAAATGATTTACACAATTACCTAGGGCGGCGTTCCATCAGTTTCACGCACGCTTTTACCTATCGTGTGAACACGTGTTCACCATCAGAAAGCACTTGATGACAGCTGTGTCACAATGAATTTGCTCTTGTTGAAAGATAGAACTTCTCATCTTCTGATTCTGATCAAATGTTCTGACTACCGTTCTTTAGAAATGATCTAGTTTTGATAGGATCATCTTTGTTTCCAAGAATGACATCTTCTGAGTGAGCAGAAGTTAGTCTTGAAGATCTTCTGACTGTTGGCTCTTCAGAAATTCTGAGATTCTCTAAAGATGCAGCAACTTGATCTTCTGATCCTTTGCTTTTGAGATCTTCAGCTTCTGATACTTTGCTTCTTGGTTCTTCAGCTTCTGAGATTGAGATATCTATATCTGCAAAATTCTCAAACTGCTTTGGCTTTTCAAGACCAAGCTTATCATCAAATCTGATAATGATTGATTCTTCTACAACCAATGTTTTCGTATTGTATACTCTATAGCCTTTAGAGCGTTCAGAATATCCAAGAAGGAAACACTTTTGTGCCTTAGAATCAAACTTGCCAAGATGATCTTTAGTATTCAGAATGAATCAAACACATCCAAAAGGATGAAAATATGAAATGTTGGGCTTTCTGTTATTCCACAATTCATAAGGAGTCTTATTTAGAATAGGTCTTATAGAGATTCTATTCTGAATATATAACATGCAGTATTTATTGCTTCTACTCAAAAGTGCTTAGCCATATTGGTTTCATTGATCTTGGTTCTGGCCATTTCTTGTAGAGTCCTATTCTTTTGCTCTATGTAACACCCGTATAATTTTAATATTAATTTAATTGAAATATTGAATTAATAATTAGAATTATTAAGGATTTTGTGAAAATAATGAATAAATAATGGTTTATGGCATTTGGGCCATATGAAGAAATAGTAAAAGAAGGGGGGTGATTTAATAATCCTTTTTACTAATTTTATTATTATCTTCATAAAACATTTGGATTTGGGAAACAAAGAAAGAACGTGAAAGAACAAAAGTTGGGAACGAGGAACGTGAAGGAGAACTGTAGAGGGAGAGACCAAGAACCAAGAATTTTCTAAGGTAAGGGGGGGACTCTCCTTTTAATCTCTATTATTGTGTTATGGGTAATAGTGTGGATTGGGAATATTGTTTGGGTTCAATAGGTTCTATATTCTAGATTTTATAATTTGTGTTCATCATTTGATTTGAAATTTGGACATGTTAATCCCTAAATAGTGAATAGATTTAGGTTATGATGAGTAAAATCGAATATAGAGTCATATGCTATTGATGTTGGATGAATTCTATGTTGTTTAGAAGGTAGAAATTCTGGTTTGAGACCCAAATCGCAGGTTGAAACGAATGGATTCGCGATGAAGATGAATGGGTAAGTTGCAGGTTTTTGAAACTATTGTCCATTCACGTATGGTACGCGTATGAGGGGTGTGGTACGCGTATGGTACGCTCCCCATGGTACATCAGAATGTGCCCTTCTGCTGGTACACGTATGGTACGCGTATGGCCTGGTGCGGGTACGCGTATGCCTTGCTGGTACGCATATGGATGTGTTTTGTGTGAAAAATTTGATTTGTTCATACGCGTATGATACGCGTATGGTGTCTGGCAGATACGCGTATGGCAGGCTGGTACGCGTATGCATGTGTTTTTATGGAAAAATGGACATGTCCATACGCGTATGATACGCGTATGGTGCGTGTGTTGTGAAATTTTATCTCTGCTGGTACGCGTATGGTACGCGTATGGCCAGCGTGACTTGTAGATTTTGCTGTTTTGTGATTTTTGAAGGTTAATGGCGTGTAACTTTCGAACTGACGAATCTGTATGATTTATTGTTATATGATTTTTATTGAATGATGCAATTGTATACATATGTTGAAGGATAGAAAAACACTTAGAAAGGGGGGTTTGAATAAGTGTAGCTTTAAAACTTGTAAGATAAAAACAATTTGCACAATGATTTTTATCCTGGTTCGTTGTTAACTAAACTACTCCAACCCACCCCCTTGGAGTGATTTACCTCACCTGAAGATTTAATCCACTAATCACACTTGATTACAATGGTTTTCCACTTAGAAACACTCTAAGTCTTCTAGAGTATCCTGATCACAACCTGATCACTCTAGGAACAAACTGCTTAGACAACTTCTAAGACTTGCTAGAGTATACTGATCAACAACCTGATCACTCTAGAACTTACAAATTAATGTAAACAATTTCTTTTAAGAGTTACAATGCTTCTTGTAAAGCTATTATCACAACTGTGATTTTCTCTTAAGTTTAAGCTTAAATCTCACTAAGATATTACAACAGCAATGTAGTGAGCTTAATGATGAAGTTTGAGAGCTTTTGAATTTGACAGCGTTTCTGTATAATGCGCAAGTGTTGTATTGAGCTTCTCATCAGAACTTCATATTTCTAGGCACTTGAGAAGATGACCGTTGGGAGCATTTAATGCTTTGCATAATCCGTACAGCATTGCATTTAATGTTTCACTCTTTTGTCAACTACCTCGAGCCTTGTTTCCGCTGTGTCTACTGACGTTGCCTTTAATAGCTTCTAACGTTCCTTTTGTCAAACAGCGTAGCCTGCCAGTCTAGTACTTGCTTCTGATCTGATGTTTGTGAAAACAACGTTTGAATATCATCAGAGTCAAACAGCTTGGTGCAGAGTATTTTCTTGTCTTTTGACCTTGAAGAGCTTCTGAGCCTGATACCATGAGAACTTCAGTGCTTCTGCTTCTGATCTCAAGTTCTTCTGATGCTTCCATAGACCCATGTTCTGATTCTGCTTGACCATCTTGTGATGTCTTGCCAGCCCATGTTCTGATGTTCCATGCTGAACCTTCGGAGTTAGTGCTTCTTGCGCTGATTTTATGCACTCTTTATATAATTCCTGAAACGGAAATTGCATAGTATTAGAGTACCACATTATCTCATACAAAATTCATATCCTTGTTATCATCAAAACTAAGAATATTGATCAGAACAAATCTTATTCTAACAATCTCTCCCTTTTTGATGATGACAAAAACATACAAAAATGATATGAATTTGCGATCAGAAAAGACAGACGGCTAAGGACAATTACACAGCTATAGCATAAGCATATAGACAATGTCTGAATATGTCTCCCCCTGATATTAACAATCTCCCCCTGAAATAAATACTAGAAGAATAAATAAAAGATTTCCCTGAGTATTTCAGTTGAGACGTTCACATATGCTTAGATCTTCAGAACATTCACAGCTTCTGATTCTTGCTTCCATAGGACAGCTTCAGAACTTGAATTTCCTAGATCTTCAGAATATTCATAGCTTATGAGTCTTGCTTCCATTGGACAGCTTCAGAGCTTGAATTTCTTCTTGAATCATTGCATGCTAGATTGTATCAGAACATTGTTGAATGTACCAGAGCATCATCAGAGCATCTCTACATCCTGAAATGTTACAGAACAAACTAAACGAAAAAAGTCAGCATGAATGAATCAGATCATAGAATGTGTTTCAGAATTTTATACTATGTATCAGAACACACAAACAAAATGTTTCAGAGCATATTTTGTAACTAAAAACATGCATCAGAACATATAAAGAATAAGAATGAAAGTATATTCTATCATCAGAATATCAGAACATTCTTCCTTCTTGCTTCTGGTCTTGAAGCTTTATAGCACTCAGCTTGCTTCAATTTCCAAGA
This sequence comes from Vicia villosa, assembly GCF_029867415.1. Taxonomy (NCBI): domain Eukaryota; kingdom Viridiplantae; phylum Streptophyta; class Magnoliopsida; order Fabales; family Fabaceae; genus Vicia; species Vicia villosa. The sequence continues at coordinate 7,166,817 of NC_081186.1, forward strand.
GCTTGATTCTTTATAGAATTGCTTTTCCTCATCTCTTTGCTTCTCTTGTTGAGCTTTAAAGAGGATCTTCAATTCCTGCAAGACAACACTCAAAGACATAGAACTTTGCAAGTTCTGTTAGAAATGTGGAGCCTTTCTCCCAGCAACTGATAAAATAAATCAGATCATTTATCACATTTTTCTCCCCTTTTTTGTCATAACATCAAAAACATAAAAGATTCAGATGAAAAACAAGACAAACACATAGAAGAAAAAGGATAGTTTTCATTAAGCACAGAAAACAAAGGTTCACAAGTACAAGAGGAAGGGCAAAAGAAGATGCAAAGAAAGACAGATGCAGCAAAGCAAAAGACAACAATCTAAGACTCAATCTAAGATGACCCTAGCTTCGACATGATCTTGGCCAGCATATCATGAATCCCATTGTTGCTCGCTCTCATTCTGCCTCTCCATGAAAGCACGAAACTCAGCGTTGATTAATCTCTGCTCATCCTGGTTCTTCTGAATAACTTCCAAAGTCCTTGCAAGACGAGAATGTTCATCAGAAGAAGCTTCACAACTTCTATCCAGTGGGATGGCATTTTGATCCGCAGCTTCCATGGTCAGATCATTTGCATGATTTTCCTCAACAGGAATTGTTTCAGCAACATGATCTTCAGCATCTGCTTCTTGCATAGAAGCATCTCCATATTCCGCAGCAGGAATCTCAGAATCTCCATTCTCAAGTGCCTGAAGAATGGCAGCAAGATTCCTATGAGCAGAAGGACCTTCAACTTCTGGTGGGTCAACCACTTCTGGAATGACCAAGCTTGGGTCTTCCTCAGAAGGATTTTCCCTCAGAAATTCAAAGAGAGTCCTGAAATCTCCGAGCAGAACAGGATATTGAGGTTTCCAGACCATAATTTCCCTGCAAGGGTTAGCTTCCATTACAGCAGCAATTCTTGCTTCTTCCAGCTCATCCATAAACCTCTTCTCCTCAACAGCAACCCTGTTTCTGAGGGGATGATAGTAGATACCATTATCACCCTCCAGAAGATAACCAGCATAACCAGGGGCAGCAGCCACTAGTCTCTTTTGTACTCCCATTGCTCCTACTTGAAAATCCTGGCGAAAGCTTCTCCAGAGGTTTCTTGTAGAAACATCATCAAGACCATTGAAGAAGGCATCCTTCAGAAGGTCCATCCTGCTAATCACTTCATTTCTAAACAGCTCCAGGTAGATATGGGGTTCAGGTTCAGGTGGGTTGAAGGTGAATTTGTAGTCAGGGTAGAGAAGGTAGTAAGGGTTGGATTTTCTGGTAGTTAGGGGATGGGATAGAGAAGGTGGAGGTGCGGTGTTTGAGGAAGATGGGATATCATAGGGGATGATTGAGGATGAAGGGATATCTGTGATTGGAGTAGGTGAAGAAGGAATTATTATAATGGGGGTTGATGAGGATGGCTTATCAAAAGGAGTTGGGGGATGAATATTTATAGGTGTAGGGTTTAAGACAGGAGTGGAAAGAGAAGGTGGAAGAGGATTTGGTATAGTGAAGGTGTTTTGTGGCTCAGAAGGAGGTGGTTGGGTAGAAGATTGAGGTACAGGAGGAGGAGTAAAAACATGCCTGGAGACAATTGCAGAAGGAGCATTTGCAGATCTGGGAGTACGAAAAGAATCTCTGATCTTCTTCTGCCGATATTCTGGAGTGTTCACCTTGTCAGGATCATAGGTGACCCTCAGCTTCTTGGCTTGCTTGGCCTCACCTTTTTGAGCCTTTCTTTTTAGCCTAGCCTGTTGTTTCTTCTGATCCTTCTTCTGAAGATCAGCTTGTGACAGAAGTACTCTACCACGGATCCAAGCAGGATCAACTTTAGATTGTTTCCTAACAGAATCTTCCAAATGATGCTTGATTTCAGATCAGAAACTAGGGTTTGAAGGAAACGAATGCAGAGAGAGAGATATACACAAATGGAGAGAGAGTGAAAAAGATGAAATGAAGATGAAGCGGGTTATTTAAACAGTTTGAAAAAGAAAATAAAATAAAGTAAAAAGAAAACTGTTTAAAAGAAATGATTACAAAAAAAATGACATCAATATGCATTTAATGAGAAATGACGTTAGGAGAGATAAAGTAACAAAATGAAATGATTTGCACAGTTACCTAGGGCGGCGTCTCCTCAACTGCACGCATGCTTGTCCAAAAATAGTGAACACGTGTTCATTTTCTAGAAAGACTGGTGACAGCTGTTTTGCTTTAAAGGAGCTTCTGAATCAACTTAGATAATGAAACGTTAGTAATAACAGAATCAAAACTTCTAATTGATTAGTATCAGAACTTCTTATAGCAGCCTAGTCCTAACACATTTCAGAAGATATTCATACAAAGATCTTCTCATCTTCTCATTCTGGGCACAAGTCCATACTGATATTCTTCATAATGAACTTAAACCTATCTTCAGCAAGGGGTTTTGTAAAGATATCAGCCCATTGATGGTCTGTATACACAAAGTTCAAAGAGAGAACACCCTTCTGAACATAGTCCCTCATAAAATGATGTTTAATCTCAATATGTTTAGCTTTGGAATGTAAGATAGGATTCTTTGATAAACATATAGCAGAAGTATTATCACAGAAAATAGGAATGTTACTCTCATATATCTGATAATCTTCTAGCTGACTCTTCATCCAGAGCATTTGTGTGCTACATCCAGCAGCAACAACATATTCTGCTTCTGTAGTTGAGAGAGCTATGGTAGCTTGCTTCTTGCTATACCAGGAGATCAAATGACTTCCAAGGAATTGACATTTTCCAGAAGTACTCTTCCTTTCAATTCTATCTCCAGCATAGTCAGCATCACAGAATCCTACTAAGTTGTATTCTTTAGATCTTCTGTAGACTAAACCAATGTTAGTAGTACCTTTTAGATACCTCAGAATTCTCTTAACAGCAGTTAAGTGAGATTCTCTAGGATCTGATTGGAATCTAGCACATAAACAAACACTGAATAGAATGTCAGGTCTAGAAGCAGTTAAGTATAGAAGAGATCCAACCATACCTCTGTACAACTTCTGATCTACCTTCTTACTTACCTCATCCTTACCTAGGACACATGTTGGATGCATAGGAGTTTTGGCTTCTTTGCTTTCAGAAAGATTAAACTTCTTCAGAAGTTCTTTCACATACTTCGTTTGATGAACATAAGTTCCATCAGAAGTTTGGTTGATTTGAATCCCAAGGAAATACTTGAGTTCACCCATCATACTCATTTCAAATTCAGCCTGCATAGACATAGTAAACTCCTTTCCAAGTGAAGCATTAGATGTTCCAAAGATAATATCATCAACATAAATTTGACAAATTAAAATGTCCTTCTTAGATGTTTTACAGAAGAGAGTTGTGTCCACTTGTCCTCTAGTGAAACCATTGTCCAGAAGGAAAGAACTTAATCTTTCATACCAAGCTCTGGGAGCTTGTTTCAATCCATACAATGATTTCTTAAGTTTGAAAACATGTTCTGGAGACTTAGAGTCTTCAAAACCAGGAGGTTGGTGGAAAGGTTTCTGTATAGTCAATCCCTTCTTGCTGACTATATCCCTGAGCCACCAGTCTGGCTTTATTTCTTACCACTTCTCCCTTCTCACTAAGCTTGTTTCTGAACACCCACTTAGTACCAATAATGTTGAATCCTTTTGGTCTAGGAACCAAATCCCATACATCATTCCTTGTAAACTGATTTAGTTCTTCTTGCATGGCAATTATCCAGTCTGGATCTTCTAGGGCTTGATCAACCGAAGTTGGCTCGATCAAAGAAACAAGAACTAATTGACAGTCTGCATTGTTCTTAAGGAATGCTCTTGTTCTGATGGAATCGTCTTTCTTTCCAAGGATTATATCTTCTGAGTGAGCTGAGGAGAGTCTAGATGATCTTCTGACTGCTGGCTCTTCAGAAATACTTAGATTCTCTAAAGATGCAGCAACTTGATCTTCTGATCCAATGCTTCTGAGACTCTCTGCTTCTGGAGCTTTGCTTCTTGGTTCTACAGCTTCTGATATATCAATATCTATATCTGCAAAATTCTCAAACTGCTTTGGTTTTTCAAGACCAAGCTTATCATCAAACCTGATATTGATTGATTCTTCTACAACCAATGTTTTAGTATTGTATACTCTGTAGCCTTTAGAGCGTTAAGAATATCCAAGAAGAAAACATTTTTGTGCCTTAGAATCAAACTTACCAAGATGATCTTTAGTATTCAGAATAAAACACACACATCCAAAAGGATGAAAATATGAAATGTTGGGCTTTCTGTTCTTCCACAATTCATAAGGAGTCTTATTTAGAATAGGTCTTATAGAGATTCTATTCTGAATATAACATGCAGTGTTTATTGCTTCTGCCCAGAAGTGCTTAGCCATATTGGTCTCATTGATCATGGTTCTGGCCATCTCTTGCAGAGTCCTATTCTTTCGCTCTACAACTCCATTTTGCTTTGGAGTTCTAGGGCAAGAGAAATCATGGGCAATACCATTTTCTTTGAAGAACTCCTCAAAGAATCTGTTCTCAAATTCGCCACCATGATCACTTCTGACCTTTATGATTTTGCACTCCTTCTCAGATTGGACCTGAGTGCAGAATTCAAAGAACACTGAATGAGACTCATCCTTGTGTTTTAAGAACTTTACCCATGTCCAGCGGCTATAATCATCTACGATGACTAATCCATATTTCTTTCCTCTGATAGATGTTTGTGGACCTCCGATTTTTTTTTTTTAATACCGGGCCATACCTCTGATCTGTAGAGATACGTGAACTGACTCTTTTTTGTCGCTTAATGCTTTCGCATTTTTGAAAATATCACAGAGTCGCCACCGACCTTTTATTTTATCCAATTAAGGAAAGGTTTATAAAAGAAACAGAAAAAAGACCTTTAAGAAATTCTGGGTAAGGGGGTAGGTTATACAAAGGGAAGGTGTTAGCACCCTTTGTATCCATGGTTATCCATGGGCTCTTAAGTTTGCTTAGCTCACTTGTTTTTCGATCACTTTTCAATTGCTCTGAAATTGCTCATATATGGTTTCAAATACCTTTGTAATTTGAATTTTGTAATGATCCGTGTGTGGATGTATACAAAATGCTTGTTTATCTTTCGAAAGATGTTTTGAAAAGAACGTTAACTTTGTAATAACCCGTGTTTGGATGTATACAAAGTATTGTCTTTTTTGAAAGTTTTGAAAAATCAACAGTGTATGAGAATTTTGTTTGTTTTGATTTGAGCAAGCAAACTAGGAGGTCTACCCTGAGTTGTAAGGTCTTTATCCTATTTCCTTTAAAAATCTATCCTTTCACCGGATATAAAAGCAAGGTTCGATTTTGTACTCAAAACAGTGGAATTTTGACTTTGATTTTGAAAGGAATGAGAAGGGATTACCTGAAGAGGTGCAAGTGTGATTGTGATTGGATTCAGATATTTATCTTTGAAGTTAGTGATCTAACGGTTCAATTTTATCTTTGACATACACGCAGTTTATATGTGCTGGAAATTAAAATGCGGAAATGTAAAGTGCGGAAAGTAAATCTACGCTATTACATCGATTGTGCAGGAAATGTAAACTAGCCTATTTACATAAATTTGACATCCTATACATTTATCTAGGAATTTAAATTGCAAGAAAAATAAAAGGCATGTTTTTTGGTTTTTTATGATTTCTTTTAATTATAATTAATGCATGATTAATTAAATTAAAATGAAGAAAAAAGATGAAAATTGATTTAAACCTAGAAATTAAGTTTAAAATATGTACAAAATATTTATCAATTAATTTTAAAACAAAACTAATTTTTTTGGAATTTTTGGAATTGATTTGAAATTGATTTAAGTTAATTAAAACATAATTATGCAAATAATTATACAAATAATTAAAACTTAAAAAGAAAATTATTCAAAATATGTACAAAATTAGTTTATAATATATAAACAATATTTAACACAAAGAACAATTTTTTTTATGATTTTTTGATTGGTTAGAATAATTAAAAAGCAAATGTACAAACATATACTAATTAATTATGCAAAATATTGGAATTATGAAGAAAAATAAAATATTTTTATTTCAGAAAATAATATATTATTTTAGAAGTCTAAAAATATTTTTTGTATATTTTTTGGATTTTTAAAACTATTTTTAATTAATTTTGTAAAGAAATTAAAATAGAAATAAAATTTAAAAGGATACTGATCCTGTGTGGTGGATAAGTGTGGTCTATGGTGTGGTTGCATGATCTGATGCGTTTGATGGAATGACTGGATTGATCGTGTGGTCACTGAAACGAGGCACATGGCAAAAGTGTGGACAGTGTAGCACAGGATCCAAAGAATTTGAAAAAGCTGGCGCGCGCGTTCTGACCAACCAGAGCTTGCCACGCTTCATCTTCTTCATTTGAAATTTCTGCAACCGTAGGTAAAGCCTATACCCACGGTTTTTTCCGTCACTAAAGCTCCTGCAAATTGAAAATCACAAGATATGCAATATAAATACCATATGAGACCATGGATCGACTGTAAATGATCCACTGAACACAACCATGGCCTTATTTTCTTTTGATTTTGCCTTAAAAGAAAAACCCCGTTTCGAGGTCATAAAACCCTAAAATGGCACATGTCTCAATCGTCCATGAAAACCTAATTCCAGCTCCAGAAACGACCAGAGCATCAAACCAAACACAAATATGCAACTACATCTTGTTATACATGCATGTATGATTATATTTTGGTGGGTTTCGATTTGAACAAACCGTGGGTTCTAGGCGTGTGTTCTTGAGGTTTCAATGCTTGCAATTGGTCTGGACAGGTTCAGTGAAGTTCAAGGAACGTGTTTGAATACTTAGTTTATGTTAAAACAAGCTGGAATTTAAAATTCGAATTTTAAATTTCCTTCAAAATTTCAACTTGATACAAGTGTGTTTACAAGCATAGAATGGTTCTTAATTCGTGTCTCCTTGTTACTGAAGCTCTATAGCTCTTATATAGACATTGTAGTGCTTAAAAACTAAGCTAAAAGCATTAAGTGCTTTTGTTGAATTCTTGACTTTTTCAACACTTATGGCTTTGCATTCAAGCTACCATGGCTTGACTTTCAACTCTCCTTCTGCTGTACTTTGGCTTGGGGCAGAGTTTAATTGATTCCCTTGATGAGTCATGCTTAGAAATTAAGCCATCCATTATCCTTCCATTTTTACTTTTTATTTAATCTTAAAATAAGATAAAATCAAGCAAAAAATGAATAAAAATGTTATGGGCCTTGTCTTGGTCGTGGGAGGCCCATATCATCATGGAAATGATGTTTGAATGCTGAAAACTTGGCCCCATTTGGAAAAAATGCATTTTTGAACAATGTTGATTTCATGTATTTTCCCAAAATTTAGCCAACTTCAACAAGGTGTAAATCCTTCAATTTTTGTCATATGAAGTAGATCTTGCACTTTTTAGAAACCTCAAAGAGTCCTCTAACCAATGTCTTTGGTCTCATGTCAAAATGATTTTTGAAGCTCCTTGTGTGTCCTTTTGAAAAAAGTGTCTTTTTGTTGACTTTGAAAATGACCTGTAATGTCTTTGATCATATTTTTCAAATGGTGAATCCAATGACCATGGGATCAATGGCATTTGAAAGATAATTGAATTTCCTTCAAAACAAGCTTTGGTTTGAATTTTTTGGATGAAGGATGAGAGAGTTATGATCAGTCAAAGTTGAGTTGACTTTTCAGGCAAAAACCCTAATTTTGAATCTTAGGGTTTTGTTGATTTTTGATCTTTCCTTGATGAATTATGATCATCCAATGATCAAATGATGAATCCTTTGACAAAATATGGACTTTGACAAAAAATTTCATTTTTGACTGTCTGTTGACTTTTTTGGTCAAACGGGTCGTCTGTTGACTGTTTGAGCTGCTGACGGTGCGTCTGAGTGAATTGAAGTTTGAAAATTTGTATGATGGTACTTTGAGATATATGGATGTGTATGAAATCCATTTGAGCTCTCAAAAACTTGTTGCTCCTGTAAAAACAAGAAAAACCCTGATTAGGGACTGTTTGTGTAGGAGACAGTTAAGCGTACCTGATTTTTGTGCAGTGCTGAGTTTCTGCTAATCGCGTGATATTCAGAAGACTTCTAACACAAAAATCTTGGAAATTTGAATTGTGAAAGATTGATTTGATTGATGGTACAAAACACTGAGAATTGTACTGCCAGCAGTTTGGCTGTCAACTGACTGTTCAGGTATTGATGTAGCAGTTAGAGTGAAAAATCAACAGTCAAAGTTAATTTTCTTTTTTGTTGTTTTTTGTTTTTGTTTTATGTGAAAAATGAAAGTTTATTTACATGACTTGTTAGAAAAACACAGACATAATAAATAACTAATATTTACGGTATGCGGGCAAAATTACCGATAATAACCCTGAAAATCATTTAATGCACAGAAATAGGAATATTTGACTGGCAGAAAACACACAAAATATTATCTTAGTAATTAAGCAATATTATGACAAATAGTACAACATTTAATACTGACAGTACAAATATCACATACTATATTGAACAGTACGACGAATAAACGGTACATTTAAGAAATAAGAAATACGACAAATTTTAAGAATGACGATTAATGACCCATGCTATGAACAATAACATGTAGATGATTGGGAGCATAACCATTGCAGGTCCACACTCCTCAGGACTGTGCAGGCAGAAGAAAGTCATGATCACCGTAGCAATGGTGATGACTGTAAGAGACAGTGTCTCTATCCACTTTGCCATTCTTGTCAGGGAAGAAGAGAAAATAGATATGAGATAGGAATTTGAAAGATGAGTTGGAATTTGATGTGAGATTTTATGGAAGGAAATGAGAGGTATTTATAGAATGGAAAGAAGGAAAGAGACGTTGGGGAATGATGTGATTCCGTACAAAAGGAAAATTTGAGTGGAAGTAAGATTTGAAAGAAAGTGTATGATAGTGTTGGAAAAAAGAGAGATTTGATTTTTTGAAAAAGAGATTTGAAAAGATTTTTGCAAATATTGGAATATAGTACAAAAACTAGCGGGAAACAAAAGATAATAATAATCTACTTGTTACCAGTACAGTCTGAGTTTCCTGATTCTGCGCCTGCAAAAAGATTTAACTCTGTACCAATTGTGTCAGTACCATTTATCTGTAAATAAATAAATAGCATGTGTGAAGTAATAAACAGTATTTGGCGTTTGCGTAAGAATAAATTCAACTGCAAGCCAAATTACTGTACAAGAAAAATTCTAAAAACTAAGTATTTCATATGTCAGGATATTTGTTGAAATAAAAATCCATGATTATATGAGACTCTTAATTTTCAGATTGGAGTTTTCTTGAAAAATATGTGGGCAAATTTTGGGGTATGAAAGTTGCCCCTATTCAATCTTCTTAAACCTGAAGAGATTGTCTGAAATCTGAAGGTAGAAGATGATTGAATATTTAGATGCCCTGAAAATTTGCACTTACCTTGATCAGAAGAGATGTTGGAAGTTGCATTTGAATGTCGTCTGCGAAATGTTGTTGGCAGATTGAAACATTACCTGAGATGGGCTTTCAGATGCCACCCGACAATTGTGTTGATGGTCTGTTCATCAGAATGAATCCATTGATTATATCTTGATGAAGGATTTGAAAGTCTTTGTGTTGACTGTTTCGGAACCGTCCAAGGTTACCGCTTTAAGTCTTGGAAGATAATCGTTACGGAACTTGTCCAAAGTTTTTCCGATTTAGATTTTGGAAGTTGATCATTGTGGAACCGTCTGAGGTATCAGCTTTAGATCTGCAATGTTAGATCGTTTTGGAACCGTCTGAGGTATCGCTTTAGATCTGCAATGTTAGATCATTTTGGAACCGTCTGAGGTATCGCTTTAGATCTGTGATGCTAGATCGTTTTGGAACCGTCTGAGGTATCGCTTTAGATCTGTGATGCTAGATCGTTCTGAAACCGTCTGAGGTATCAACTTTAGATCTGTGATGTCTGTTTTTGAATTGGTAAGTGATCAGAATGAATCTTCGGCTTGATTATATCTGAGAGAACCGTTCATGGAATTCAGGTGAACACTGCATGTGATTGAGAACATCTTTGTTGAAGATATCTGTCTACCTGAAAAATCAAGTTAGTGATATGCAATGTTTATGATGCATGTAAATGTGAGATATTCCCGGAGAAATATGCATGTTATGCTGTGTATGAATATGCGCATGATGCATGATGTATGATGTATGAATGTATGAATGTATGATGTATGAATATATGAATGTATGAATGTATGAATGTGATGTCAAGCTTCTAATTGGAAAAATAAATTCCCACTAGTCAGCTGGACATGAATGTATTGTGATCGTTGATGATCTTTTGTCTTGCTTGAGTACCCTTGTCTGGGGAAATTCTTTGAGAACCCGGGTATCCCGTTGAAGGATCTTTGACTACTGCTTGGGGAACCAAAGGTAACCGGAAGTTCTGATGCCCTTTCAAATGGGAATGAGGAAGATGCATAATCCTCCGATGCACTATCTGACCAAGTCCGGGTGCGGGGATCACACCTTCTGAAGATAGTAATCTGGAACAAACCTGCTGGGGAATAAGACTTCTTTTGAAGAGAAAATCTTTTTGAGGAATTTGCTGAGAAATGCGTTTCTCTTGGTGATTTCCTTCTGATGGAATGATGTCCAGATGATCGGGACATTTCCTGAATGCCATTCCTGTTTTTCCTGGTAAACATCAATCATATTCAAATGCAATATGTTCATTCAAAATTATCATTGGGACGCTTACGTATTTAAACAGAAAAAATGAAAATAGTGATTTTTGAAAGAGCTGCATTGAAAAGAGCCATGATAGGCGGGTTAGCACAGGAAGACAACAATCCTAGAAGTAGGAAACTGTCAGAAAGTTTTGAAAAATATTTATGAAGATAAATAGCTATGTGAAAATGATCCAGTCAAGTTTCAACTCTGCTATTGCCAATCTGTCTTCGAGCATCTCATCCCTCACTTGTTGGAAGAAAGTGATTAGACTGATCGGTGTCTTTGAGGTGTTGAATCTTGATGGTGAGTAGGCAGCTGAACGGAACACAGTTGTATGCTTCATTCCCTAACTTTTGCCTAGGCCGCCCTTTCAGGTTTTCAGCCTACCGGGATAGTATTTGTTTAGTCTCTAATTTTTGCCTGGACCGCCCTTTCGGGTTTTCAATCCACCGAGACGCTCATTTTTTTGCCTAAGTTGCCCTTTCAGGTTTTCAACTTAGCGAGCTGTTTTTTTTCTTTTTAAGAGAAGTATTTTTTGACTATGTCAGCGTTCACAGGATGTGGGAAATCCTCGCCATCCATGGTGGTAAGCAACATGGCGCCGCCGGAGAATATTTTCTTGATTATGAATGGTCCCTCGTAGGTGGGAGTCCATTTGCCTCTGGGATCACCTTGTGGTAAGATGATGCGTTTGACAACCAAGCCACCAGTTTGGTATGCTTGACTTTTGACTTTTTTGTTGAAGGCTTTGATCATACGCTTTTGGTATAGCTGACCATGACAAATAGCTGCGAGCCTTTTCTCATCAATCAAGTTTATCTGGTCCAACCGTGTTTGAATCCAATCGTCTTCGTCTAGATTGGCTTCTTTCATAATCCTTAGGGAAGGAATCTGAATTTCAATTGGAAGAACTGCCTCCATACCATAGACTAAGGAGAATGGAGTTGCCCCTGTTGAAGTACGCGCAGATGTGCGATAACCATGAAGAGCAAAAGGCAACATCTCATGCCAGTCTTTGTAGGTTACTGTCATTTTTTGTATGATTTTCTTGATGTTCTTGTTGGCAGCTTCCACCGCGCCGTTCATCTTTGGTCGATATGGAGAGGAATTATGATGCTTGATTTTGAACTGTGTGCAAAGTTCAGTAATCATTCTGTTGTTTAGATTTGTGCCATTGTCCGTGATAATCCGTTCAGGGATGCCATACCGACAAATGAGATTGTATTTGATGAACCGGGCTACCACATTTTTGGTGACAGAAGCAAATGAAGCTGCTTCTACCCACTTTGTGAAGTAGTCAATAGCGACCAGGATAAAGCGATGTCCGTTGGAGGCAGTAGGTTTGATTTCTCCAATCATATCAATACCCCACATTGCAAAAGGCCAAGGAGCCGTCAGGACGCTTAATGGAACTGGAGGTATATGTACTTTGTCAGCATATATCTGGCATTTGTGACATGTTCGGGAGTGATGGTGGCAGTCTGTTTCCATGGTAGACCAGTAATAACCTGCTCTAAGGATCTTTTTAGCCATTGTATGTCCACTGGAATGAGTACCGAAGGCACCATTGTGTATTTCTTCCATGATCTGTTCTGCTTCCTTCTTGTTTACACAACGAAGTAAAGTCGAGTCATGGTTGCGTTTGTATAGGGTTCCATTGCTTAGAAAGAATTTGGCAGCAAATCTCCTTAGAAACTTTCTGTCGTTAATGGATGCCCCTTCAGGGTACTCCTGAGCTTCGAGATATCTTTTTACTTCATGGAACCATGGTTTTTCCTCGGTTCCTTCGGTATTGATCTCATTGCAATAGGATGGTTCATCTTGCCTGTAGATGGTGATCATAGGCGCCTCGTTGTCCCACCTGACTTTGAACATGGATGACATGGTAGCTAAAGCATCAGCTAGTTGATTTTCCTCGCGTGGGATGTGTTCGAAAGTGATTTCTTCGAAGTAAAGAATCAAACTCAGCACATATTCTTTGTAAGGAATTAGATTTGGGTGCTTCGTGTCCCATTCCCCTTTGACTTGGTAGATTACCAAGGCCGAGTCTCCGTAGACTTCCAGGAATTTGATTCTTAGATCGATTGCAGCTTTGAGACCCAGAATACATGCTTCGTATTCGGCTATATTGTTAGTGCAATTGAAGCATAATCTGGCAGTGAATGGTGTGTAACTTCCTGCGGGGGAAATGATCACAGCTCCGATGCCATTGCCAAGTGCATTAGAAGCTCCGTCAAAAACCATAGTCCACCGGGATCCTGGCCCGGATCCTTCTTCTGGTCCTGGTTGTTTGTAGTCATTGACTAGCATAATGTCTTCGTCTGGGAAGTCAAAGTTCAATGCTTGATAATCATCTACTGCTTGATGAGCCAGATGATCAGCTACCACACTTCCTTTGATTGCTTTTTGTGAAGTGTATTGAATGTCATATTCTGTCAAGATCATTTGCCATCTCGCTATTCTTCCAGAGAGAGCAGGTTTTTCGAACACGTATTTGATGGGATCCATCTTGGAGATTAGGAAAGTGGTGTGATTAAGCATGTACTGTCTTAGTCGGCGAGCTGCCCAAGCTAAGGCACAACAAGTTTTTTCGAGTAGTGAGTATCTTGTTTCACAATCGGTAAACTTTTTGCTAAGATAGTAGATTGCGTGCTCCTTTCGGCCGGATTCGTCATGTTGTCCTAGTACACACCCCATTGAGTCTTCTAACACAGTTAGGTACATTATCAGAGGTCTGCCTTCCACAGGTGGCAACAAGATTGGAGGTTTTTGGAGATATTCTTTGATTTTGTCAAAGGCTAACTGGCATTTGTCATTCCACCTTTCCACTTGATCTTTCTTCAACAGTTTGAAGATCGGCACACAAGTAGTAGTCATGTGGGCAATAAATCGGGCGATGTAATTCAGACGTCCCAAGAATCCTCTGACTTGTTTCTCGGTACGAGGTATAGGCATTTCTTGAATGGCTTTAACCTTGGCGGGATCAACCTCAATACCTTTGCTGCTGACGATGAAACCTAAGAGTTTGCCGGATCTTACTCCAAAGGTACACTTATTTGGGTTCAGTCGCAACTTGTATTTCTTGAGTCTGTCAAACAACTTGTGTAAATGACCCAAATGTTCTTCCTCGGTGTTGGATTTTGCAATCATGTCATCGACATACACCTCTATTTCTTGATGAATCATATCATGAAATAGCGCTACCATTGCACGTTGGTAGGTTGCTCCTGCGTTTTTCAGACCAAAGGGCATTACTTTGTAACAAAAGGTTCCCCAGGGTGTTGTGAAGGTTGTTTTTTCCATGTCTTCGGGTGCCATCTTGATTTGATTGTACCCTGAGAATCCGTCCATAAAGGAGAATACCTTGCATTGTGCGGTATTGTCAACCAGTACATCGATGTGTGGTAAAGGGAAATCATCTTTGGGGCTTGCCCGGTTCAGATCTCTGTAGTCCACGCACATTCTGACTTTCCCATCTTTTTTAGGTACAGGGACGATGTTAGCTATCCAAGGAGGATAACTTACAACTTTTAGGAATCCGGCATTGAACTGTTTTTCAACCTCGTCTTTGATCTTTTTTGACATATCAGGCCTACTCCTTCGTAGTTTCTGTTTGACTGGAATGCTACCTTCTTTGATTGGCAGGCGATGAACTACGATGTCCGTGTCAAGGCCTGGCATATCCTCATAGGACCAGGCGAATATCTCGACGTAGTCTCGCAGCATTTGAATCAGTCTTTGCTTGACGCTGTGTTCTAAATCAGCCCCTATTTTGACTTCTTTCATTTCTTCGTTGCTGCCCAAGTTGATGACCTCAATTGGCTCCTCGTGAGGCTGTATGGCCTTGTCTTCTTGTTCTAGCAGCCTTGCAAGTTCTCTTGGCACTTCACAATCTTCCTCACTTTCGTCCTCAGTTTGGTAGATCGGATTTTCAAAGTCATGACGGGCAATAGCAGAATCGTTGTTGACTGGATCCAGAGTGTATGTGAATCTGCAAGTTAATTATGTGAGTATGTGTGAAGAAAAAACATAGCTATTTGAAAGCGAAGAAAGAAGGAAAAAGGATCACAAAATTTAAATATGCAAGCGTCCCATGATTTTATTGAATGCACATGATCATGATATGATAAGCCCTTGTAGAAGGACCGGTGTGCTAAGGCACACGGCTTTCAAGCTCATGGTTCGATTTTTCAGGAACCACTTTTATCTTTGCACATTATACACAAAGAAAACAGGAAATGGCATTTACTCCTGGTCAAAGGAGATCACATCCTCAGCTTTCCAGTTGTTCAATCCACTGTTGTGAGCAGGGAATACCCAGCTGTTCCAGTTGCAGTTGTCTTTTTCATCTTCCACAGCATTGATTTCATTAGTGGGAAAATGAGCCGGTGTTCCTTCGGGATAAGTGATATACTCTACTGGATACGAGAGCCCAGGCTGAGATATCTCTGTTGGCTGAGCGAGATGCTCGATAAGGCCGTCCCATGCAGTCGGGATGATGTTTTGAATAGAGACTTGTGCATCTTGATGAGGAGTGTATGCTGACAGATAGCAACCCTCGTTACTTGGTATTTCTCTGGCTTCTTCGAGAGCGAAATTGTCATCGTACTGTTCATCCCATCCAGTTGGGACAATGTCCTCCATGGCAATTTGTGAGCTCGGAGGAGCGGAATATTTCACCATATAGTCATATTTGCCGCTGGGTTCTCCTAGCGTGTCCCATACTTCTTTGGGTGGATTTTGATATTGCTCAGTGGCGGGACTTGTGAAAATTTGATCATTTCCAACTTCATCACCCCATCCAGTCGGGGTAAGGTCCTCCATAGCAATATAAGAATTCTGAGGTTCGGCATACTGATAATTATACCCGCCGTTTGGTTCTCCCACAGCATCCCACATTCCCATGGAAATGGGTGGAATTTCATCTGGATATGGCTGAATGATATGGTTCAAGAACACTCCTTCATCTTCAATAGCGTTTACTTCTTGGCTGACGAAGTGTGACATTAATCCTCCAGAACGAGGACTTTGATCATTCTTTTGATTTTCACTATCATAGCCCAGACCTAGCTTGTCAGATTTGTAGGGTATATCGGGAAGCTGTCCCCATACTGTGCAATCACCCTGTTCAATCATGGCTTTGGCATCTTTGAGAGAAGCCATAGTTGTAGTTGGAGTAGCAGGAATATGCTTGGTGGTAGAGACATCTGGGGAGACCACCTCAAATGATTGGCATGGAGTTTCGATGAATTCGTCCTCCAACTCAACATATTTGGAATTGCTTAGGTGACTAACCACATATTCCTCTTCGCCATAGACTGTGACAATCTTTCCTTTTACTGGATATTTTAACTTCTGATGCAGGGTAGAAGTTACAGCGTTTGCCCCATGTATCCAAGGGCGTCCGAGTAAACAGGAGTAGGCTGGGTGAATTTCCATTACGTAAAAGATAGAATCAAAGATTTGAGAACCCACTCTGATTGGGAGATTCACTTTTCCGTATACTGTTCTGGTTGACCCGTCAAAGGCTCTTACCACAACATCACTTGGCTGTAACACAATTCCTTCGAAGTCAAGCTTTTCTAGTACTGTTTTCGGTAACACGTTCAGAGAAGAACCGTTATCTACTAGCACATGAGATAGAGTGGTGCCATTACATTCAATGGAGATATGTAAGGCTTTGTTGTGATTTTTCCCAGCAGGGGTTAGATCCACATCGGAGAAACCGAGACCATTGCTCACGGTTAGATTGGCAACACAATTCTCAAATTGGTCGATTGAGATCTCTTGAGGTACATGCGCAGCTTTCAGGAATTTCATCAGAGCTTTGGCATGAGCTTCTGAATATTTTAGCAGAGATAGCATTGAGATTTTTGAAGCGGTGTGCCCCAGTTGCTCAACAATATTGTAATCACTCTTGCAGATGATTTTCAATATTTCCTCCATTTCTTGCTTTGATGGATCCTCAGCAGTGATCTCCACCGGGGTTTGAATTTGTTCAACTTGTGGCTCTTTGCCTCGAGCGTTGACATTTTGATTAGGAACTGGGACTCGGACTGGACCAGCAGCAACATTTGGAGAAATTTCTGGTGAAAAGATTCTTCCACTTCTCGTGATTTTGCTGGTACCCACAATATTACCCACAGTTGGAGTAGATAACTTTGCGGTCTCTTCAGTCGAGGTACTCTGCTTAACTCCATGAATGTAAACATTAGTGTCATATCCCCATGGGACAGCTTTGTCTGAGGAGTATGGAAATGGAGTTGGACTAGCAATGACTACTGATGCCACTTTGAGTGTAGCAGAAATTTTGAATGGAGCTTTGGCAGAGATTTTGAATGGTAAGCTGGATATCACTGAGGCATCCTCTATTCTTATCCCGTTTGCAAAGACTTCGCACAACACGTCCATAGAAGGGAGCCTCTCAAACATAATGATACGGCGATCCATCCATTTTTGAATTCCCATCCTCAGATTTTCACAACCATTGGGCAGGCAGGAGCAGTAAAAGCAGTCGGGGTCACACCCTGGAAAGTAACCAGCTCGGATTAGCTTTCCTTTGACTTCGCAGAGTGGAGTTGATAATTCGTTCACATCATAGATGTAAACAGTGTCCAGGATAGCGTTGACAGTTTTGTCATGCTTTGGCATAGGTGCTGTGATGACATTTGGAGTTTCTGGAGGATCGAACTCAATTTCACCAGCATCTATCATATCTTGTATTTTATTTTTCAAGGCCCAGCAGTGATCTGCGTCATGTCCTGGACAGTTTGAGTGATAGGCACATGTCGCATCAGGGCGATAATTCAGAGAGGAAGTGTTGACATTCTTTGGAGGACCTCTTAAGGTGATCAGATCTGCTTTTAGCAAGTGCTGCAATGCCTGAGAAATTGGCATGTTGATTTTGGTGAAATTTCTTCTTGGTGCATCTGGTCGATGCGTATATTTTGGCTGTTGATCTTTTTGAGGTGCAGATGCGGAGATCAGAACTGCCCCTACAGATTGATGCTGCTCACTTTTGCGACTTTTCTGAATTTGAGTTGCATTGACCTCATTTCTCCCGCTGATGGGCCTTTTTGTAGTACCAGAGGTGGAACCTATTTGAATTTTTCCATTTTGAATGCCACTTTCGACACGTTCTCCGGTCAGTATCAGGTCAGTGAAACCTGATGATGAACTTCCCAGCAAATGGCTATAGAAAGGGCCAGTTAAAGTGCCCATGAACATGTCAACTAGTTCGCGATCAGATAAGGGTGGTTGAACCCTTCCAGCCATATCTCTCCATTTTTGTGCATATCCTTTGAAACTTTCTTTTGGTCCCATAGACATGCCCCTTAGTTGAGTACGGGTTGGCGCAAGATCAGCATTGTATTGGTACTGTTTGTAAAAAGCAGCAGCTAATTCTTCCCAAGTATGAACCTTGGTATTTTCCAGCTGATAGTACCACTCGAGTTGTGTACCCGACAGACTTTCTTGGAAGAAGTGAATCCACAATTTGTTATCCGTTGTATGAGGTTGTATCTTCCTCACATAGGATCTCAGATGTAGTTTCGGGCAAGAAACTCCATCATATTTTGCAAAGATAGGAACTTTGAATTTTGGAGGGATAACAACATCCGAGATGAGCCCCAGATCATTGAAATCTAAGCCAGGTATTTTTTGTATCTCCATAGCTTTCATACGGTCTTCCAGCTGTTGGTATTTTTCATATCCGGTTCGTCCCCAGAATGATCATTTTCTTCATTTGAAGAGAGAGAGGGTTTAGCAGAACCCTGGTTGCTTTGATTGTCTTCTTGTTCATCATCACCGACTGTTTCAGGGATCGGTGGCTTTGTGAACTTTTTGACTGGAATTTTGATCTTTCTTCTCAGGTGACTCACGCCTACAGATCCTTTGGGCTTCTTTTTCTTCTTGATTATCAGGGCTTTCAGTTCTTGTTGCCCTTTTGCCAGTTCCAGAATTGCCACTTGAACTTGGGCATTCTGTGCTTCGAGATTCTTGATGCTCATTTCGGATTCCATCTCTTCTGACTGAAATAAACAGCGAGAAGATGAGAAATCCGTCATGTGAACCTGCTATGCCATGTGTATGACTGGATGCCATGTGTATGCAATGTATGAAATGTATATGCAATGTATATGAATGCAATGTATGAAATGTATATGCAATGCATGAAGTGAAATGTGTGTGCAATATTTCAAGGATCTCAGAGTTTAGATTTGTTAAAGAAGAAACAAACGTTAGTTAATCAATTTATTTCTTTCTTTTTTTTTTTCTTTCTTTTTTCTTTGCCTCATTTGGGCTTACAAGACAGAAATAAAATAAATGATCCTTCAGGTCTCCCGTGGACGCTTTCTCTTTGCCCCCAGGAATGTGTTGATCTGCTGTTCTTCTTGAAGCTGTCCGGTGAGCTCCAATATCCTTCTCTCATAGTCTTGACAGTATGATTTGAAGGTGTCTCTTTCCTCTTTGAGTTGAACCCAAGATTTTTGCAACTCTTCTAGGTCAGTTGGCATGTCCGGGTGTAGAATAACTTGAGGTTCATATCCTTCGACCTCTGGTTCAATAGTCACAGGTAGAACAGCAGGATATGGCATAAGGAGTTTCTGAGCATGAGTGCGGACCCATCTGAGGTAGGGTTCCATAGGAATAGAATTCCATTGCCCCAGAGTTTTGCTTTCTATTCTATAGACACTGCCCCATGCATGTATGAACCTTCGTCGGTGTCTATGAGAATCATTCTCGTAATCAAACACAATGCCATGGATAATCATGTCATGAGGACCGTTGCTCCTTGCATATCCGAATTGGCGTAGAGCTAAAGAGGGATTGTAAGTGATGCCTCCTTTGATGCCAAGGAGTGGCACATTAGGGTACTCTCCACAATGATCAATGATAGTAATGTCTCTTTGAAAGAAGTTGTTCCACCGGATATCTGAATGAGACAAAGACATAATCCTGTGAGACCATTGCATTCTTTGTTCATTTCTCAACACTGATCGGGGAAGATGAAATGTAAACCACCTAGCCAGTAGTGGTATACAGCACATGAGAGTTCCTCGTTTCTTCATGGTACGAGTGTGTAGAGAATGTAGAATGTCTCCCAGCAATGTTGGTACCCCGGGTTACGGATTAGGAAAAGGTTGATGATGTGTACACTTATGAACTGGTCGGGATTTGGGAATAAAACCAACCCATAGATCAAAAGTGCCATAACTTCCTCAAAAGCTGGATAACTTTTGTTTTCTAGCAGTAGTCGAGCCTTTTCCAATAAGAACTTGGCAAGTAAACCCTTAACTCCACTCTTTGTTTCCCAATTGGACTCGATTTCTGATTTCCGCAGATGTAAAGCAGCAGCAATGACTTCAGGTTTTGGAATCCTTTCTAAACCAGTGAAAGGTAATTGATTTCGAACAGGCAATCCCATTAGTTCAGAGAATTCTTCCAAAGTGGGTACCAACTGGTAATCAGGAAAGGTAAAGCAATGATGTTCAGGGTCAAAGAACTGGAACAGGACCCGTATCATGTCTTCTTCAAATTTTGAGGTAACCAAATGGAGTAGGTGACCATGCCTTTCAGTGAATTGAACATTCCTGGGGAATTCTGACACTAAGTCTTTTAGTTCAGACGGTACCGTTGAGATGTTGATTCGGATGTAATCTTTGGTGGCGGGAGCCATTACCTGCAAAAACAAAGGTAAACTCTTTGATCCTTGAAGTGTCTGGTGCAAAAAATGATATGCTTATGATGCAAACATGTGGCACACAAAAACAAATCAAACAATAGCCTTAGGTTTAAAGGCTTGCATGGAGCTGATAGGTGATACCCTCCCCACTGAAGTTGAGTTGGTTAAAACCTGTCCTAGAATTGGATTCGGGTTCTATGATCCTTGGAAGTAACATCTCAATACGGCGCTCGAGCGGCCGATCAAAATATTCCTCGAGGATAACTAACTTCGATCAATTTCAAAGCTAGCCACTTAATAGGCCACAAGTCAAGTTCAACTAAAAAGGTTCTAAGACAAATTAGTGTTTAATGACACTTCGGAAGCCTAATATACTCCTTGATCGTTTTCAAGGGACATCAGTATAAACCAAAGTGTCGCACTAACGATGACTACCAGCTCAACCGTATCGGTACATGCCGTACAGTTTCCTTGGTCTAATGTCATATACTTAAGGTATCTCGAGATTCGGGTTAGAATCTTTCACACAAGCAAAATACCCAAGCAAGCCTTTGAAAAATAAAGCAATCAAGTCAAACAATTGAAAACATCGACCTATTCTCTTAAGGTAACCCCTTTTGAAAACATTTTGTTTTTGAAAGTATCTCCCCAGCAGAGTCGCCAGTTCTGTGGACCTCCGATTTTTTTTTTTAATACCGGGCCATACCTCTGATCTGTAGAGATACGTGAACTGACTCTTTTTTGTCGCTTAATGCTTTCGCATTTTTGAAAATATCACAGAGTCGCCACCGACCTTTTATTTTATCCAATTAAGGAAAGGTTTATAAAAGAAACAGAAAAAAGACCTTTAAGAAATTCTGGGTAAGGGGGTAGGTTATACAAAGGGAAGGTGTTAGCACCCTTTGTATCCATGGTTATCCATGGGCTCTTAAGTTTGCTTAGCTCACTTGTTTTTCGATCACTTTTCAATTGCTCTGAAATTGCTCATATATGGTTTCAAATACCTTTGTAATTTGAATTTTGTAATGATCCGTGTGTGGATGTATACAAAATGCTTGTTTATCTTTTGAAAGATGTTTTGAAAAGAACGTTAACTTTGTAATAACCCGTGTTTGGATGTATACAAAGTATTGTCTTTTTTGAAAGTTTTGAAAAATCAACAGTGTATGAGAATTTTGTTTGTTTTGATTTGAGCAAGCAAACTAGGAGGTCTACCCTGAGTTGTAAGGTCTTTATCCTATTTCCTTTAAAAATCTATCCTTTCACCGGATATAAAAGCAAGGTTCGATTTTGTACTCAAAACAGTGGAATTTTGACTTTGATTTTGAAAGGAATGAGAAGGGATTACCTGAAGAGGTGCAAGTGTGATTGTGATTGGATTCAGATATTTATCTTTGAAGTTAGTGATCTAACGGTTCAATTTTATCTTTGACATACACGCAGTTTATATGTGCTGGAAATTAAAATGCGGAAATGTAAAGTGCGGAAAGTAAATCTACGCTATTACATCGATTGTGCAGGAAATGTAAACTAGCCTATTTACATAAATTTGACATCCTATACATTTATCTAGGAATTTAAATTGCAAGAAAAATAAAAGGCATGTTTTTTGGTTTTTTATGATTTCTTTTAATTATAATTTCAATATGCATTTAATGAGAAATGACGTTAGGAGAGATAAAGTAACAAAATGAAATGATTTGCACAGTTACCTAGGGCGGCGTCTCCTCAACTGCACGCATGCTTGTCCAAAAATAGTGAACACGTGTTCATTTTCTAGAAAGACTGGTGACAGCTGTTTTGCTTTAAAGGAGCTTCTGAATCAACTTAGATAATGAAACGTTAGTAATAACAGAATCAAAACTTCTAATTGATTAGTATCAGAACTTCTTATAGCAGCCTAGTCCTAACACATTTCAGAAGATATTCATACAAAGATCTTCTCATCTTCTCATTCTGGGCACAAGTCCATACTGATATTCTTCATAATGAACTTAAACCTATCTTCAGCAAGGGGTTTTGTAAAGATATCAGCCCATTGATGGTCTGTATACACAAAGTTCAAAGAGAGAACACCCTTCTGAACATAGTCCCTCATAAAATGATGTTTAATCTCAATATGTTTAGCTTTGGAATGTAAGATAGGATTCTTTGATAAACATATAGCAGAAGTATTATCACAGAAAATAGGAATGTTACTCTCATATATCTGATAATCTTCTAGCTGACTCTTCATCCAGAGCATTTGTGTGCTACATCCAGCAGCAACAACATATTCTGCTTCTGTAGTTGAGAGAGCTATGGTAGCTTGCTTCTTGCTATACCAGGAGATCAAATGACTTCCAAGGAATTGACATTTTCCAGAAGTACTCTTCCTTTCAATTCTATCTCCAGCATAGTCAGCATCACAGAATCCTACTAAGTTGTATTCTTTAGATCTTCTGTAGACTAAACCAATGTTAGTAGTACCTTTTAGATACCTCAGAATTCTCTTAACAGCAGTTAAGTGAGATTCTCTAGGATCTGATTGGAATCTAGCACATAAACAAACACTGAATAGAATGTCAGGTCTAGAAGCAGTTAAGTATAGAAGAGATCCAACCATACCTCTGTACAACTTCTGATCTACCTTCTTACTTACCTCATCCTTACCTAGGACACATGTTGGATGCATAGGAGTTTTGGCTTCTTTGCTTTCAGAAAGATTAAACTTCTTCAGAAGTTCTTTCACATACTTCGTTTGATGAACATAAGTTCCATCAGAAGTTTGGTTGATTTGAATCCCAAGGAAATACTTGAGTTCACCCATCATACTCATTTCAAATTCAGCCTGCATAGACATAGTAAACTCCTTTCCAAGTGAAGCATTAGATGTTCCAAAGATAATATCATCAACATAAATTTGACAAATTAAAATGTCCTTCTTAGATGTTTTACAGAAGAGAGTTGTGTCCACTTGTCCTCTAGTGAAACCATTGTCCAGAAGGAAAGAACTTAATCTTTCATACCAAGCTCTGGGAGCTTGTTTCAATCCATACAATGATTTCTTAAGTTTGAAAACATGTTCTGGAGACTTAGAGTCTTCAAAACCAGGAGGTTGGTGGACATAGACTTCCTCATCTATATAACCATTTAAGAAGGCACTCTTAACATCCATCTGATACAGAGTGGTGTTATGTTGAGTGGCAAAAGAGATTAGTAAGCGAATAGATTCTAACTTGGCCACTGGTGCAAAGGTTTCTGTATAGTCAATCCCTTCTTGCTGACTATATCCCTGAGCCACCAGTCTGGCTTTATTTCTTACCACTTCTCCCTTCTCACTAAGCTTGTTTCTGAACACCCACTTAGTACCAATAATGTTGAATCCTTTTGGTCTAGGAACCAAATCCCATACATCATTCCTTGTAAACTGATTTAG